>NW_005363099.1:279801-305364 GCF_000412655.1 Myotis brandtii | reverse complement strand
AGTGCACAAATTTTTGTGCACCGGGCCTCTAGTATATAAATAAATGTGATTGGCTTTACAAGGCACTTAATCTCTATGCTTGTATGGACATGATATAAGCCATCTAGTTAAAAAAAAACAAAAATTTAATTGGTTATTATTTAAATGCTGGATATATTTGAAAATATAAACAAGTTCGACTTCTGTCATTAATTTAAAATATAGATCTGTATAAGACATAAAAGATATTCAAGAATTTAGTGAAAAATATACC
This sequence comes from Myotis brandtii, assembly GCF_000412655.1. NCBI lineage: Eukaryota > Metazoa > Chordata > Mammalia > Chiroptera > Vespertilionidae > Myotis > Myotis brandtii. The sequence continues at coordinate 305,111 of NW_005363099.1, read as the reverse complement.
TCAAAAAATCAGCACATTCTGCATGCTAGCATTTCTAACATAGCCTCACATTTTATTGTGTTTTATTCTTCAAGGAATGGTCATTGATTATGCTTCTTGAATTCTTATTAGTGTTAGACAATGTTATAAACATAGAAATGTAATATCTATTTGAGGCAGACTAATATTTATAGCAGTATATCTTTTCTACAATATGTATTATAATATTATAATAAAAGGGTAATATGCAAATCAAATAAATGGCAGAACAACTGGTCACTATGACACACACTGACCGCAGACGCTCGTTCTATTTTATTATAATAAAAGGGTAATATGCAAATCAAATAAATGGCAGAACAACTGGTCACTATGACACACACTGACCACCATGGGGCAGACGCTCAATACAGGAGCTGCCCATTGGTGGTCAGTGCACAGTCAGGAGCCGGGCTCACGGCTGGCGAGCACAGCGGTGGTGGCGGGAGCCTCTTCCGCCTCCACGGCAGCACTAAGGATGTCCAACTGACGACTTAGGCCCACTCCCCATCGGACATCCCCCAAGGGCTCCCAGACTGCAAGAGGACATAGGCCAGGCTGAGGGACCCCCCTGAGTGCACGATTTTCGTGCACCGGGCCTCTAGTTTTATTATAATACTAGAGCCCAGTGCACAAAATCCGTGAACAGGTGGGGTTCCTTGGCCTGGCTGGCGATTGGGGCTGATTGGGGGGGTGGCTGGCCAGCAGGTGGAGGGACCGCAGGAGGTTAGTCAGTCAGGGGAAGGGACCAAGGGAGGTTGGCTGGCATGGGGAGGGACGACGGGAGATTGGCCGGCTGGCCAGGGGGAGGGATCACAGGAGGTTGGCCAGTCCAGGGGAGGTTGGCCAGCCTGTGGGGAGGAACCGCAGGATGTTGGCCAGCTGGCCGGGGGGGAGGAACCACAGGAAGTTGGCTGGCAGGCCACGGGGGAGGGACCACAAGAGGTTGACTGGCCCAGGGGAGGGATCACAGGAGGTTGGCTGGTGGGGGGAAGGGATCACAGGAGGTTGGCCAGACACGCAGAGGGACCGTGGGAGGTTGGCCAGCTGGCCGGGGAGAGGGATAGTGGGAGATTGGCCAGTGGGGGGAGGGACTGTGGGAGGTTAGCCAGCTGGCCAGGGGGAGGGACTGGTGGGCTGGGGGAGGGACTGCAGGAGGTTGGCTGGCTGGGGGGGGGGACGGGGGGTTGGTCAGGGAAAAATCCCTACCTGGGGAAACAACCTTTCTCGGAGAGGTGACCTTGGTTAAAACACATAGCGCCAAGAAGGGGAGCAAACATATTAAGAACAGTATGCCATATATGCCAGGTCCCTTGAAACATATGCTGTGCAGATGTTTCTTCCCTGCAGCAACTGTGTCAAGCAGCAAGGATGGACCGGCTTCCGGCATGATATATCTGTTTCTTAGAACACAAAAATAGAGACATATAGTTATCAAGGGCTCCTCTCATTTAAAATAAAGCCTATAGAGAAATTTCTTCTACTGTAAAAAGGACACTATAAATGGGCCAGCAGGAAGAAAGAAATGCTGAACCTGAGATTCCTTAAAAGTACAAGGACAGAGACCACTAAGCCAGAATCTTTAAAGGGGGCTAAAGTGGTCCCAGATTAATACCCAACTCATTTTTTAAATTTTTTTTTTTGAGGAAACTTCATATTGCTTTGCACAGTCACTGCACCAGTCTGCATTCCCACCAACAGTGCACTAGGGCTCCCATTTCTCCATATTATCTCCAGCACTTGTTGTTTTTAATTTATTGATAGTTGCCATTCTGACCATTGTGAGGTAAAACCTTATTGTAGTTTTAATTGGCATCTCTGATTAGTGACCTTGAGCATTTTTTCATATGTCTATTGGCCATCTGCAAGTCCTTTTTGGATAAGTGTCTATTCAGGTCCTTTGCCCCCCTTTTTTATAGGATTACTAGAGGCCCAGTGCACGAACTTGTGCACAGGTAGGGTCCCTCAGCCTGGCAGGCGATTGGGGCCAATGGGAGCCAGTCTGGGGGAGGGACTGCAGGAGGTTGGCTGGCTGGGGGGAGGGACCAAGGGAGGTTGGCCTGCTGGCTGGGGGGAGGGACTGTGGGAAGTTGGCAGGCTGGGGGAGGGACTGTGGGATGTTGACTGGCCACAGGAGGTTGGCTGTGGGAATGCACTGACCACCAGGGGCAGCTCCTGCATTGAGTGTCTGGCCTCTGGTGGTCAGTGCACGTCATAGCAAATGGTCGACCAGTAGTTCGGTTGTGGGATCGTTCAGTTGCTTAGGCTTTTATAGATATAGACTAGGGGCCTGTACATGAATTCGTGCTTGAAAGGAACTGTGGGCCACGAGGCTGCGGTGGGCACAGGGGTAGGTCTTGGCCCATCCTCCGCACCCCCGCCCAGCACCTCCCACAGTGGCCCCCAGTCCCAGTCCCATGTGTGCTGGCAGCCCTGCTCCCACTGTTGCCGTTCCCACATGCTGATGGCCCCGGCCCTGCTTGCACCCACTGACAGTGTGGAGCAATTGGGGCCAGCGCCAGCAGCAGGTGCGAGTGGCAGCTGCTGCCCTGATTGCCCATCAGGAGCAGGAGGAGTTGGAGAAGCCCTCAGGGGTGATCAGGGCCAGCAGCCGCCACTCTCACCCTCTGATGGCATCTGCTGTGAGGGCGAGCGGGGCCGGCGCTGGCAGTGGGTGCGAGAGGTGACTGCTGGCCCCGATCGCCCCTCAGAAGCAGGGGGAGGTAGAGAAGCCCAGAGGGAAGATAGGGGCTGGCAGCCACCACTTGCACCCTCTGACAGCACTGAGCGATCAGGGCCGGCACCAGGCACCAGCAGCGGTGTGAGTGGTAGCTCTGGAACTGGCAGAGGGTGCGAACGGGGCCAGTGTTGGCAGCAGGTGCAAGTGCCAGACAGGACTGAGGTGCACAGGAGCAAATAATTTTCAATAACCACCAGAGGCTCACCCCAATGTCAGTCAGTGACTGGCACCCCGCCTTAGTTTGGCGCCCCCGCTCACCTGCTCCACCATCTCACTGCAGCTGACTGCCATGTTCCATGATCTGCATCTGATGCCAACACCTGTAATGTTCTGAGTGCATCCCCTGGTGGTCAGCGCACGTCATTGCGACTGGTTGTTCGGCTGTTCTGCCATTCAGTTTATTTGCGTATTAGGGTTTTATATGTAGATAGATAGTTTTGCCTTTCGCAGAATGTCATATAGTGAAAATCATACAGTATATAGACTTTCACACCAGCTTCTTTCACTTAGTAATACACATTTAAGATTTGCTCATGTCTTCTCATGGCTTGATAGTTCATTTCTTTTTAGTATTGAATAATATTCCAGTGTCTGGATGACCACAGTTTATTTATCCATTAACCTCCTGAAGGACATCTAGGTTGCTTCCAAGTTTTTACAATTATAAATAAAGATGTTGTAAACATCCAGGTGTTTGTGCAGACTTAAGTTTTTAACCCCTTTGGGTAAACTCCAAGGAGTGTAATTGCTGGATCATATGGAGCAAGTAAATAGCTTAGCTTTCTAAAATAAAAATCACCAAACTGTCTTCCAAATTGGTCATAGCATTTTGCATTTCCTCCAGCCGTGAATGAGAGTCCCCTTTGCTACACACCTCAGCAGCACTTGGTGTTGTGTTCTGGATTTTGGCCATCTAATAGGCATGCAGTGATATCTCATAGTTGTTTTAATTTGCATTCCTCTAATGACATATGATGTAGAGTATCTTTTCATATGCTTCTTTGTCATCTGTATATCTTCTTTGGTGAGGTGTCTATTAAGGTTTTTGCCCATTTTTTTTAAATTGGATTGTTTGCTTTCTTATTGCTTCTTTCTTTCTTTCTTTTTTTTTCTTCTCTGGGTATTCCCATTACAAACATGCTATGCTTTTTGTTGTTCCACAGTAGTTGGATATTCTGTTTGTTTAGACTTTTTTTCCAGCCTTTGTTCTCTGTTCTTTTTGTTTTTCAAGGATTCTTTTGATATATCATATCCTCAAGCACAAAGATTCTTTCCTCAGCTGTGTCCAGTCTACTAATAAGCCCATCAAAGGCATTCTTTTCTGTTACAGAATTTTATATCAAGTATTTTTTATTCTTTATTAAGATTTCTATATCTCTGCTTACATTACTCATCTGTTTTGGTTGGTTCTCTACTTTTTTTTTGGAGTCCTTAGTATAATCATCATAATAGTTTTAAATTTCCAGTCTAGCAATTCCAGCATCCCTGCCATGTCTGGTACAGATGCTTACTCTGTCTTTTCAATTTACTTCCCTTTTGGATGGCTTGTAATTTTTCTTGATAGCCACACATAATGTGCTCACCACTGGTTCCCATAGCGCTTTTTCTACAGAAAGAAAGAAGAGCACATAGGCAGAAAACAGGTTTATAGGTTTGGCAGTTAGAATAACCAGGTATTTCTCATAAAATTTCTTAACAAATATAAGCCAAATATATTACTAGTTAAAAATGGGATATTAGAGATTTGAGGAAAGAGTAGTTATAAAATGATTGCATTGGAGAGTGAGAAAGCATATTTGCTTGGGAATACAACCATATAGCTAAAAGATAGGGTATATTCATTTGAGGTTTGGTCCCAAAATTTTAAATGAAATGCAGCAAAAACAGTTGTGTGGTATTTTTATTGTGACATCCACTTGTAATGTGCAGGCTGAACATTAAATATGCTTGTTTTGGAGGTTATCCAGGGTTGGGGTTTTGGTAGATAGAGGAAAAGATTGTGTTATTAAAAACATGAACAAGAGTTGAATAGATTTCCAGGACATAGAATTTAAAATAGGTAAAAAATAAAAACAAAGGACATGAATAGAGTGGTGAATGAGTTAGGAAATGATAAAGTTAGTGATTTCAAGTTCCTAATAAAATCAAATGACTAAACTGATGGTTTGGGAGTTTAGAATTAAAAGGCTTCTTATAAAGTAAGTAGTTGAGATTGGTTGTTAAAAAGATTTTGGGACTTTAAGAGGTCAAAACAAAAATTAGGCCAATATTTTTATTTGATTTCCAATGTCAACAAAAGGTATGAAAGAAATAAAAAGATAGAGAAATAGAGTGACCAAGTGAAGCTTATGTCTTTAATTAAATAAAGAAAGAAATGGGTGACTGGAATATGATAGCTGGCAATAAAAAAGAGCTATAGACATTGGTGCAGACTGGCCACACAAACTTCAAGGACGTGGTGGTTTTGAAGAGAAAGAGAGGAAAATAAATGAAAATTACAATGAAGAGCACGTGGAGCACTTAGCTCTCTTTCAAATCAAGTAAAGCCCAGGATGATGGGGGATAAACTCACCACAGATACTATCTTAAGTGAGGAGGGAGGTTAAAGATTGAAAAAAGAGAGAGAAGAGAGAGAATGAAACTTTCAGAGATAATTATGTGGTTATAGGAATTAAATGACAATTTTCAGAGGCCATAATAAAACAATGTGGAAAGTAGTGAAAATTGAACAACTGAGCTAGATAAGTGTATGTGTAAGTAAGTTTGAGGATGTGCAAGATCTACAAGTGGAATGGCCATCCTATATAATAAAGAGCTAATATGCTAATTAGACTGAACAGCCGAATGACCATCCGGACATCTTTCTGGATGACCTTCTGGACGAGACCAGGGCTGCGAGGGCTGGCCGAGGCTACGAGGGGCTGAGAGGGCTGGCCAAGGCTGCGAGGGGCTGCAAGGGCTGGCCAGGACAGCGAGGGCCGAGCCCATTGCACGAATTTCATGAATTGGGCCTCTAGTATATTATAAGAAACTCTGATAGAGATACAGACATACCTTGCTTATTCAATGAATTTTAAGTATCACGAAAAAATTTTCCAGGGATGGAGATAGAAAAAAAATATATAAACAAAAAGTAAAAGAAGCCTCAGAATTCAGCATGATAATAATTAATCATAGAAAATAATGGATAACCCATGACTATTATTCAAGCCATCTTATCTAATAAAGAGGGAATATGCAAATTGACCATCACACTGCCACAAAGATGTCGGCGCCCATAGCCACAAGATGGCAGCGCCCAGTCCCTTCAGTACCGCTGGAGTTCCCCACTCCTTTCAGCCCCACTGCTGAGAGCAGACAGTGTGGCATGGCCCCCAAGCCAGGCAGACAGAGATTGGACAGTGGGGTGTGGCAGCTTCGTTCGCACGGCGGCAAAGCCCCCAGGCCCAGCAGACAGAGAATGGACAACTGGGAGTGTGTTTAAGCCATCACTAGGGCATCCCCTGACAGCTCCTGGATTGGAGAGGGTGTAGGTCGGGCTGAGGGACCCCCAACCCCATGCACGAATTTTGTGCACTGGGCCTCTAGTTATGTCATATAAGTGGAAAGGTAACACAGTTTTAACTGTGACTTTTCCTTTGGAAAACAAAATAAATTGATTGGTAAAAGATGAATAACACTATAAGCATATGGACAGAGAAGCTATAATAAAATGACCGGTAAGACAATGATTTCATAAAAGAATACTAGGGATAAAAGACATAGATATCAATTTGTGATTTGTGAATGCAAATAACATGTTTTATAGTGTGAAATAAATTGTAACTGCCTAAATTATTTTTAAGTGCAGAATAATGTCTCTAAATCTTAATTTTCTAAAATTTATGTTTTAATGTTTGAAATTATAAGAATTGATATCTCTTGGTTAATGAAATATGTATTTAGAGTATAGCAGTTTCTACCATATCATCACAGTTTCTTTCTCCTATGTTAAATAAAAAATTAAATCATAATTTACTTTAACAGTTTCATCATTTTTATTATAAGGTGGCATGCATAATGTAATCTAATTAATACACTCATCCCTACATATGAAAAATATAGTGATAATCATAAACTAAGTCATTCAGTACTTTTTCTTCTCCTATCAATATATATAGTGCTCTTCCATGTGTTGTGTAGGATATAAAAATAAGAAATATATGTTCTTCATATTTTATAGATTCATGTGAAAATAGAAAATACCACTATTATGTAGTTTATTACTAGGTGTCAAATAATTTACAATGTATTATCTGGAATCAGACTTAAAGACATAAAAAATGTAGGAAAAAATCCAGAATTTCCTAATTGTATCCTTACTTTCATTATAAGAATGAGGAGTTGCCGAAACCGGTTTGGCTCAGTGGATAGATCGTTGGCCTGCGGACTGAGGGGTCCCGGGTTCGGTTCCGGTCAAGGGTGTGTGCCTGGGTTGCGGGCACATCCCCAGCTGATCGATGTTTCTCTCTCATCGATGTTTCTAGCTCTCTATCTCTCTCCCTTTCTCTCTGTAAAAAATCAATAAAAATATTTTTTTAAAAAAAGAATGCGGACTTTATTGGTTATTCTTGGCCTAAAAATAAATCTTTTTGATGCATATAATTGAAGAAGCTATTGGCCAGTGGAAGGTAAAGGTGGGTAAAAGAATGAAGTTACTTAGATGTTCAAACAATTTTAAAAGACCCATTGATTTTCTTAATTTTAATCTAGTGTAAGAGAAAAAATCTGAATAATGTTTTATGCATAAAATCATTATATAGTTATGATATCTATAACTATAGTCATATCTGTTTTCTATCTATTAGTGTATGAAATCAAAAAAGCAAAAAGAGGAAGACTCATTGAATAAATATCACTGTATAGAAAATGAGGAAGACACATTGAATAAATATAACTGTTATAAAGTTTTATAGCAGTTAGATGTCATTGACTAAAGATTGACACCTAAATGAAACTACACTAAAATATTGAATGGAATTTTTAGAAAGTTTCAATAATAATTAACACCCAGAAAGTTTTTATGTTATCATACTAAATCTAAATAAAAATAAATCTTTCTGGGAAAGTGCTAATGTGACATTAAACATGACCTTTTAAGCAACTGATTGAAATGCGAGTTAAAAAAAAAAAGCAGTAAGCTAAAAAAAAAATGTCACGTCAAATAGTCTATCAATTTGTCAGCTTCATTAGAAATGCAGAAAAAAATTTATGTTTTAATGGATTATTAGTTTAGACTAATGTTTATATGGTCCTAAGTGTTCAAATTAAAAGATTTTTTACTGAGCTAATTTTCATGCCCATATGATTTTGAAAATGGGTAACATCTCACTATGGGTGTTACCTGAGGTCCCAAGCACAATATCTAATGTGACTAGAATTAAGGCACTAGGCTACAGCTCCAAAAACAACTGAAATGAATACAAACGGAAGCACAACTCATATTTATTTGCCTAAACCACCTAAGATGAAATGAAAGACAACTTTTTATCATGATTATTCAAAGGAAGTTGCCACAGACCTAATATTCCCAGACAAGTTTACAGCAGATCATGTTTTCACCTAAATCAGCAACTACATGTTTACCAAGAAGGGAAATACAATAATTGGAGAGAACATTTATTTCTTATGAGGTGTAGAGGAAGGTTTGCTAAAGAAGTAGTGTTGACTTAGGAAAAGTCCTGTATGCTTCCAGGAAAGTGGACTTGGCCCTTGGATTGCCATACAGTGGGCCCTGAGTAGGAAGTGTTCCATTACATTCTATTACATTCGAATGATAGTGTGAATAACCCTGAATGAACTATAGGGTATCCCCAAAAAATGTATACACACTTTGACTAATTATAATGGAGTGTTAATTAAAATACATTTCATTTTCATAATTGAATTATCAGCTGTTAAAGTGTGTATAAAATTTTTTGGGACACCTGTATTATGGATAAATAAAATGTGAAATATTTTTAGATATCTTATTCATCTATTATTTCTTATACTTTGACTCCTTCATGTAATCATTGTTTAATTGCAATTTCCTCTCTCAACTTAATGGTGTAATAATGGAAAAACATATATTGAAAATTTCCTCTAAGATTTAGTGCTTATTGACTTAGATATGAGAACAAATATTTCCATATGCATAATTTAAGGCAAGTTACCATTTTTTCTTCAAATTGTACTAATGGACCTATTAGGTACTATTTCTTCATCCCTAGTGTTTCTCTGTAGCTAAGGACCTCTTTTGATGAGCGGCCTGCACCCATTTGAGGAGCAGCAGCCCCGTGAGCAGCCCACCACCATCCAAGGAGCAACAGCTGTGCGAGCAGCCTTCCCCTGCCAGCCAGAGGAGCCACCACTGTTGAGAACAGTGCCCACTAGAGGAGCCGCTGCCAACTGAGAAGAAGCCACCGCTGCAACTGCCCAAGGAGCAGCTGCCGCCTGAGGAGCCACTACCACCAAAGGAGCAGCCCCTGCACGACTCAACACCTAGATCCTTTGGTGAGAGCAAAAAGGAGTAGACAAAGAAACCCCCAAAAGGAAAGAAAAGGAGAATCGCCAGAAAATCAGCTAAGTGAAATGGAGGCATGCAATTTATCAGAAAAAGAATTCAGAATAATGTTCATAGAGTTCATAAACCAGGATGGATGAAAAAAATCAACAACTTATGTAAGAATCCAGAAGAAATAAAGAGTGATATAGCTGCAATAAAAACCACCATGGAAAGTTTCAACAATAAACTAGGAGGAGCGGAGGACCGAATTAGAGAATTAGAAGACAGGGAAGCAAAACACACCCAAACTGAACTGCAATTGGAGAAAAAAATTAAAACACAGGAGGAGAGCCTAAGGGAGCTTTGGGACAACATGAAACGAAGCAACATACAAATAATAGGGGTGCCAGAATGACAGGAAGTCATACTGATTTTCTTTTTATAATAATCATGCACTATTTTATAATTAAAATTAATATTACATAACAAAAATACTTTATATGTACTTTTTATGTCATTATATAATGTTGTATAATAGACTATTTTAAAAAATATTATTAATTTTCCAAAAGGGAAATTTTAAAACATTAATCAATCAGAATGTATTTTGAAAGACATATTTATTTTAATAGCAAGCTTCATCTCTTCTTCCAAAATATTTTGTGTTCTATGCTCAATTTATAAATATAACAAAATAAATAGCTGGTACATATTTTAGAAAAGAAATGTTATTCAAAAAGTGCCCATTAAATTAAGTTTATCTTTAGCCCACTTGTTTAAAAAAGTTCTCATGTACGTTTTCTGGTTAAATATTTATAGCTTGCACTAACTTAAATAAAAATATATAAGTGAAGGGGTAATTATCTCTTATATGTGAAAACTTTCAAAATTTTTCCTATATAAAATGCCACTTAAAAAGCATTTAATGCCTATACCAAAGAGAAGAATGTTGGCATTCAAAATTCTTCTAAAAATTTAAAAACATATTATCTGTAATTTTTTTTCTAGGTTGTATATTATTTTTAACCTAGATATACTTAAGAGAAAAAATATCTTTACTTTTAAGTTATTTACATATTGTCTTCTCAAAAAGGTTTCTCAAATATACCTTAACCTAAGGCTTAGGTTAAGACAAAATAGTAGAACTAATCAACCCTCTCTTTTTTTATGAAAAAGAGTAAAATTCCCCTCCTATTACTTATTTAAAACATTAATATAGATATAAGACATCTTCAAATTCTAGTAGGTTATTTTCCTCACTAAAACAATATAAATGTCATTTTGTCATCAGAAACTTAGTTGTTTGAGGGTAACAATGATTTTCTCACAATCTCTATGAAGTCGCTCAATTTGTATTACTAAATCATCATTTAAGAGGTAAATTTAAAATTTCACTTTATTTCACTACAACATTAAAAACATAATCTGAAGACCAATTGAAGTAATTAATGAAAAATTTACAGTCATAATAGAAAAAGCTTTCCCACACAACAGGAATACGGAGGCTGGCAAAAGTAGGTTTATAGTTGTAAATACTCAAAACAGTTCATTCTTGTATTATTATTTATATATTAATTATTGTATTAACCTCCCTTTTCCCACCAACATAAGACCACCTAAATCTATAAAGCAAATTTTGGTGGATATAAAGGAAGAGATCGACAGTAATACAGTCATAGTAGGGGACTTTAACACCCCATTGATATCAATAGATTGATCTTCCTGACAGAAAATCAACAAGGACACAGCACCCTTAAATGACATACAAGATTAGATGGATTTAATTGATATCTTCAGAGCATTTCACCCCAAAGCAGCAGAATATACATTCTTTTCAAGTGCATATGGAACATTTTCTAGGATAGACCAAATGTCAGAAAACAGAACAAATCTCAATAAATTTAGTAAGATTGAAATGTTACTAATAATGAATGGGTTAACAATGGGATCAAGGAAGAAATTAAACGATTCCTTGAAACTAATGAAAATCAGACTACAATAACCCAAAATCTATGGGAAAACAGTCCTAAGAGGGAAATTCATAGCAATACAGGCCTACCTCAAGAAACAAGAAAAATTTCAAATAAACAACCTACCTTTACACTTAATGGAACTAGAAAGAAAAATAAACAAAGACTAGAGTGGAAGGAAGGATATAGTAAAGGTCAGAGCAGACAAAGAAAAATAGAGTCTAAGAAAACAATATAGAAGATCAATGAAACAAGCCAATCAGAGAAAGATAAATATCACATGATCTCACTCATTTGTGGAATATAATGAACAACATAAACTGATGAACAAAAATTGATCCAGAGAGACAGAGAAGCATCGATCAGACCGTCAAATCTCAGAGGGAAGGTAGGGGAGGGTGGGGGTAAGGGAGAGAGATCAACCAAAAGACTTGTATGCATGCATATAAGCATAACCAATGGACAGAGACACCAGGGGGTGAGAGCATGATTGGGGGGTGAGGTGGAGGGCAATGGGGGGATAAGAACACATATGTAATACCTTAATCAATAAAGCAAAAAAAAAATGTAAAAAAGGTGAAAAAAGTACCTCTTTTGAAATCAGTGGCAAATACCTTTAAAAAGGTATTTTAAAATGTATACATTTTTCTCTTTTAAATAATGCCCCAAATTTTCTTTTGATATTTGTGGTATTAAGAGAAAAATGCTTTGTTATTTTCAGAATCTTGTCCACAAAAAGTGAGTTTTACTTCTTCCTTCCCTTTTTGGATGCCTTTTATTTCTTTCTCTTGCCTTATTGCTCTGGCTAAGACTTCCAGAACGATGTTTAATAAGAGTCATGAAAGTGGACATCCTGGTCTTATTCCTCATCTTAAAAGAAAAGCTTTCAGTTTTTCACCATTGAGCATGATATTAGCTGAGGGTTTATCATATATGGCCTTCATTATGTTGAGGTTCTTTCCTTCTATTCATATTTAATTGAGTACTTTAATCATGAATGGATGTTGTATCTTATCAATTTTTTTTGCATCTATAAATAAGATCATGTGATCTTTATCTTTTCTCTTATTAATGTGGTGGAAACAACCAAAGTGTCCTGCAATAGAGAACTGAATAAAGATGTGGTACATATACATAATAAAATACTACTCTGCCATAAGAAAGAATGAAATACTGCCATTTACAACAAAATAGATGGACTTTGAGAATATTATGCTAAGTGAAATAAGTCAGTCAGAAAAAACTAAGAACCATATTATTTCACTCATATCCTATCTAATAAAAGCCTAATATGCTACATGTCTGGTCATCTGGTTAACCAATTAAAGCGTAATATGCTAATGATATGCTAAGGCCACTCAACCGCTCGCTATGACGTGCACTGACCCCGAAGGGGCAGATGCTCCGACCGGTAGGTTAGTTTGCTGTTGGGATCCGGTTGATCTGGACTGAGCTCCATGCCCTGGAGCTCTCCTGCTGTTCCTCTTCCCAGCTGGCCCCACTCCCGATCGGCCCCCAACACCCTGATCAGGGGCAGGGCTGGCCGGCGAACTGCCCGCAGCCCTCCCTCTGGCCAACCCCACCCCTGATTGGGGCCCATCGGGGCAGGCCTGCCGGACCCCACCTGTGCACAAGTTTGTGCACTGGACCTCTAGTGTGGGATATAAAATTGAAACTCATGGACACAAATAGCAGTGTGGTGGTTGCCAGAGGGAAGGGGGTGAGGGGTGAAGGGGGTCCTAATATATGGTGGCTTCTTCCACCATTTATTTATTCTCATATACACAGTCATAGCACTTTCTTCATTTGCTTCAGATTATATGTATACATTTATAAGATTATTTAATTTATCTCTAATTCCTCCATTAGATTACAAACTCCATGAGTGCAACAAGTGTGTGCATGTTTGCTTAACCCCTAGAGTGCCGGAAAGCACGATCGCGCTCCTCCTGTCTTTAGCCAAAAGTGCTGGGAGCGCTATCTTAATTTTTTCCCTAAACTGCTGTAAAATCAGCAAAAATGCCTTGGCAATTTTAGCATAGTTCCTAGGATATTGGTTGGCACTCAAAGGGTTAACATTGTATTCTTACCATTTAAACAGTGCCTGGAACTTATTAGGTATTTGGGAAATAGCTTTTGAATGAATGACTATGGATGGATGAATGGATGAATTTTCAGAAATCTTTTTGTCACTTTACACAACTGAAAAATAAAGCCAAAAGAGTCAGGATAGAATTTAAAAAGAATATTACACTTTCATTGCTGTCATTTCTCCATCTTCAGCCTCTGCAGAACTGTATGCTTTCCAAAATCCTTTCTAAAACACACCTCTGTTTATGTATTTATGAATATAGTTTCAACTGTGACACCTACTTTGTGAAGTTTTCTGTAATTCTCCTTCCAAAATCTGGTCACCACCACCACTCCATCTGCAACAGACACACTCAGATACAAAAACAGAGGCAAAAGGGTGCTTTTGGCCCATGAGTGTAATTGCATTAAATAGGATACAGATGTAATCTAGCTGCAGACAATATAGTTATTCTGATAATATAGCTTGTGAGCTTTTGGAGATCAGAAACCATTTATACTTTCTTGAGGGTACCCAGGATCTAATTCCTAGACATACAATTAATTTTCAATAAGTGTTTACTGCATTAATGAATGCTTATAAACTGTTTAAAATGAAATACTATAGTTTTCATAATGTCTAAGAGTTTTAAATTAATATTATAGATGTATGCACAAAGAGGGCCTACATACTTAAAAATTCAAGCTGTACTGCAAAGGTTGCTCTCTTCTGTTAACCTGTGTTAATAAAATATGGTTTTTATATACAGTAGTGGTAGGCACTTCATCGTGCTTGTCAGGAAATAAAATGTGTTTTGCAGTTTTCCACTTTCATTTGATGGATGCAAATATAATATACAAACTATTTGCAGACTTTCCACCCACCATTCTTGTCCTGTATAAGAGCTGTTTATTGATGAACGTGGTTACTCCAGAGCATCTTAGGTCAGGAAATGAAGATCAATTGCATACATAGTTGACAATGCAGAATGGATTTAGAGTAATACAATATGTTAGCATTAGAATTTAACTCATTCCATTAGAAATAGGTGTGTAAACATTTTTTTTTAACCAAGATATCATGTGCCTCTTTGGGAATACCTAGAAAGGATATTTATATATGATAATGATGGTGATGATGACCTTTGCAAGAAACCCAAATTATTGATCATTTTAAATGTGCTTAATATACTGCAGATCTTAACTCATTTAATCTTGTAAAATTTAACAGAGAGCAACATTGGGACTCACAAATATTAAGTTATTTGGACAAGAAGGTAAAATAAGTTATCTTCAATGTCTAGTAGCTGAGAGGGAGAATATGAACCTATCTTATATTAATTCAAGATGCTGTTTTAAAGATTTGTAGTGCTATGAACCAAACTAATTTAGTGCCTTTCAAGATTAGAAGACAAATGAGTGCACAGGGACAATAATAATCACTATATAACTAGCATTAATAACATCTGAAAAATATATGAATATATTGAAGATAACATCCAAAGTGTTCTTGAAACATTGCTTTATTTTGACTTAGACAATTTAATAGAAATTGTTAAATAATTAGACAAAGGCAAACAGAGCAGTAGCTTTATTAATTAGGCATATGCTCATCTCAGAGAATTTATTTTTTATTTTCATATTACTAATCTCCTTTGTAAACAACAAGCAATTTCTTAGCTCCATTCTAGTTTATCATTTAAGTCTGAATTCTAATAATAAACACATGATTCATTTAAATGAAGTTAGTTTGTTTTTTACTAGTTAACTACCATTTGGTTATTTTATCCCTCATTCTTTGTTGATAGTAGGCCAGACAAAAGCAGGAACTCTGTTTTGTTTTTGTTTTATTTTCCCAAGGAAAGAAATAAAAAATGACAGAGATACTGATGAAGAAACTTATTACAGCATGTAGCCAAGAAATCAGGTGAAGTATAGCTTATTTCTGCCCAGTACATACTATCACAAAGTAAATCTGACTGTCATAATCCACTTAGATCCTATACTGATGCTGGCTGTATGACTGAGGGAACTTTTTGTCATGCTACACCAACTTTACCAGCAGGCTTTATATAAGACTGCAAAATCTAGAGATGGACCCAACTCCCTACCTCATTCCATTGATTCCTTAGCCAATTCTTAGTTTTTCATTCAGTAGAATACTAGCCTTGTATTTAAGAAATCCAGGTCTCATTTCATAATTTCTCATGTTGAATTAGGTTTGATAAAAGATTCATATTCATTTCCGAAGTGATGAATTTAGTGTACATATATACAGAAAATCATAGTGGAATCTTGAAAAGATAACAAGACACTTTTAATTTCTCATGTTGAATTAGGTTTGATAAAAGATTCACATTCATTCCAAAGTGATGAATTTAGTGTACATATATTCAGAAAATCATAGTGGAATCTTGAAGAGATAACAAGACACTTCCAACATTTATTTTCTATAACATCTAAGTTACTCAGAGTTTTCTCTTCAACTCTTGGGACCCAAATGTCCCAGTTCTGCTGAAGGTATATGATGGCCTGTCATGGTTCAAAGACACTATCTCTGATATGTCAGTACTTTCAGCTTTTTCTCAGAAACTCCATGCCACTGGGACTATACTGAACAGCAGTTCGTTGATTTCATAGAATGTCATCCCTAATACAGCAAAACTTTAATACTAAAATAGGCATAGGCCACAGTTCAATAAATTATCTTAATACCAAAATATGCATACAATCATATTAAGATAATTTTAGGCAAGGTAGGGTGGCATGATATATCCCCCAAATTTTATTGATTCTAGGCTATTTTGCAAATGCCATTTGTCTAACAACAAAAATGTATCTGGTTAATGTAAACAATAAAGCTAATTTTAAAGGTAATAATTAAAATAAATTTTCTCCTTTCTTCCACTTCCCTTCCCTTGAAGGAGCCAGGTAGGCAGTACTGAGGAAGAGACTGTAACAGGGCCAAGGATCTGTGGAGGCTGAGATAGTGTAGTGCCAAGGAGTTAATGGTGGGACTGGGGCTGAGCAGTAGTAAAGATAATGAGATCACTATGTGATCAGCAGTTGAAAAAGTGACTGGCAGTCAAGAGATTGGGTATGTGTCTAGGGCAGCCGTGGGCAAACTACGGCCCACGGGCCGGATCTGGCCCGTTTGAAATGAATAAAACTAAAAAAAAAAAAGACCGTACCCTTTTATGTAATGATGTTTACTTTGAATTTATAGTAGTTCACACAAACACTCCATCCATGCTTTTGTTCCAGCCCTCCGGTCCAGTTTAAGAACCCATTGTGGCCCTTGAGTCAAAAAGTTTGCCCACCCCTGGTCTAGGGGGATTGAGCAACTAAGTTAATATACTGAGATATTAGGAATCATGATTCTCACAATCAAAGAAGACATTTACAAATATGAAAAGAAAAAAGGTATTAAATTGGACTTGGTGGTATTTTGAATAAATCTCTACATATTTAGGCTTAGAAATAAATACCTATATGTATAATATTAATGTACTTTATTATATATTATGTATGTATATATATTATTATTCATTTTAGCATTTTATATATATATGAAACTATTGGCCCTGTGCACGAAATTCATGCATGGAGGTTCCCTCAGCCTCAGCCCAGCCTGCACCCTCTCCAATCGGGGACCCCTTGGGGGATGTCCAGCTGCCAGTTTAGGCCCAATCCCTATGGGCCTAAACCGGCAGTTGGACATTCCTCTCACATTCTGGGAATGCTGGCTCCTAACCGCTCACCTGCCTGCTTGCCTGATTATCCCTAACTGCCTCTGACTGCCTGCCTGATCGCCCCTAACTGCTCTCCCCTGCTGGCCTGATCTTAAGAGAGAAAGAGAAACATCGATGTGAGAGTGAAACATTGATTGGCTGCCTCCTGCACACCCCCTGCTGGGGATCAAGCCTGCAACCTGGGCATGTGCCCTGACCAGGAATTGAACCAGCAATCCTTTGGTGCATGGGATGATGCTCAACCAACTAAGCCACACAGCTGGGACCTTTAAGTATATAATCTTGATATCAAAATCCAACAGAAATGTTAGAAGAAAGGAAAATTATAAGCAAATCTCACATTTTCAAAAATGTTAGAAACCAAACCTAAATTTGTAGAAAGATATATAACACTAGAGGCCCGGTGCACAAAATTCGTGCATGGAGGGTGGTTCCCTTAGCCCAGATTGCACCCTCTCCAACTGGGGACCCCTTGGGGGATGTCCAACTGCCAGCCCCTAACTGCTCTCCCCTGCCAGCCTGGTTGCCCCCAACTGCCCTCCCCTGCCAGCCTGATCTCGCCCCTAACTGCCCTCCTCTGCTGGCCAATTTGGTTCTGATTGGTCGGTTTCAAAGCCAGTCAGCGTCAAAAATTCTGCCTCCTAGGCAGCCATTGGTTCTTCACAGCACCCACATTTGGTTTTGATTGGTCAGTTCCTATGCCAGTCAGCGTCTCTAGGCCTATCAGCGGGGCCTGATCAGAAAGGCGAGGCTGATCAGCAGCCCTGGTGGAGGCCTGGAGAGAAATGGAGGCACGGCTGCGGGCCAGACTGGGAAAGAAAGAGAGAGGCAAGTGCTGAACAAAAGCTGCCACAGAGGCAATGGATCAGTCCCTGCTTCTCTCTTCAGGCCTCTCTCTGCCCTGAGTCACAGCCCCCTCAGCAGTCAGTGCTGGGGCACCCGGCCTGCAGCCAGAAGCAGTCAGTGCTGGGTTGCCACGGCAACCCAGCGCTGACTGTAGGACTGACTTCCAGTTGGTCGAGTCTCGGTTGGTCATTACTTGTGATTACGACCCAGGGTTTTTAATATATTAGTATTATATAAATGTTCATAATGTTATAATGTTATATATATGAAAAACACATATTTAGCTTTTTTATCTAGAGGATTTGGATTCTATGGTACCTTTGTAGCAATGAGGACACTAAGTACATGGATCCTGGTCTCTAAATACAATCATCTACTAAAAGGAACCAAGGCTCCTTCAATAAATGGCTTAATGGCTAATTTCAAGGAGGGAAAATACAACATGAAACTAGAACACATTTCTGTGAAACTAAACTTCTCAAAGAAGTATTGAGATCTCACACGGAAAAAAAAATAGTTTAACCCTTTGCGGTCCAATTTTATTTTTGGAATTCAAGCAGACTGGTCCAAATTAATTTATGAGATTGAATGTTGAACTTTTTAATGTTCTTATTTTAAAGTTTAAACCAAAAATTCACTGCTTATATTATTACGTATGTTCAATCAAAGAGTTTATTTTTTAAAACATTTCATAGTGTTGTATCTTTTGAAACATTTCCCCACATGCAACCCAGCTCCTTACTGACAATGCATATAATCGCAGCGGTTTGCGGTGTCGACCTCAGCTCCACATTGGACCTGCTCCTAGTCCCTGGTCTGTCGAGTCAGCCTGGACGTTGGACCGAAAAGGGTTAAAGGGGCTCTTACTAAAACTAGAAAAATATGTGCATCAAAAATACCAATTGTATGGCTTATATCATATTGTATAAAATCATAATTTACAACTCCATTTATGTATATAAAAGGTTAAGTGACCAGCAGACTGGCCAACTGGTCAGTAGCTGTGACCTGCACTGACCACCATGGGGCAGACGCTCAATGTAGGTGCTGAGGAGCGATAGCAACTTTGTAGAGCGCCCTCTTGCACTCCAGGACCCCTCAGGGGATGTCGAACTACTGGTTTTGGCCTGATCCCTGCAGGCCAGGCTGAGAGACCCCAGCTGCTGGAGGGACCCTGCTCACTCTGCAGACACCCTTCGAGCCCCAGTGCCACCTCAGTTGTGGCCAGCTAGGGAGGGACTGTGGGAGGTTGGCTCCAGGGCATGTCTAGCCCATCTCGCCCAGTCCCACCCCGCCAGCCACCTTCTAATTAATTTCCTTTCAATGTACACAAATCTATGCATCAGGCCTCTAATATGAATATAAATGAATAAATTAGTAATTATATAAGGACTAGGGGCCTAGTGCATGAATTTGTGCACCTTGAAAGGAACTGTGGTCCCTGAGGCTGCAGTGGGCACAGGGGTGGATCTCGACCCATTCTCCGTGTCCCTGCTCACACCTGTTGACAGCGTGGAGTGACTGGGGCCAGCGCCAGCAGTGGGTGCGAGTGGGGCCATCGCTGTCAGCAGGTGTGAGAGGTGGCTGCCAGCCCTGATTGCCCCTCAGGAGCAGGGGGAAGTGGAGAAGCCCTGAGGGGTGATCAGGGCCAGCAGTTGTTGCTTGCACCTGCTGAGGGCACCAAGCAATTGGGGCCAGCACCAGGCACTGGCAGCAGGTGCAAGCAGCAGCTCCAGCACCAGTAGCAGGTGTGAGCACCCAGAGGGACCGCAGCATGCAGGAGCAAAGAATTTTTAGTAACCACCAGAGGCTCACCCCGATGACAGTGACCGGCGCCCTGCCTTGGTCTGGTGCCCCCACTTACCTGCTCCACTATCTCGCTGAAGCCAATGCCTACCATGTTTCATGCTCTGACACCTGCTGTCAACACCCGCCATGTTCTGCGCGCTCCCTCAGTGCACATTATAGTGACCAGTTGTTTGGTTATTCGGTTGTTCAGTTGTTCTGCCTTTCGGTCTATTTGCATATTAGGGTTTTATATATATAGATTATATATATAGATAGATAAAGGAAAATCTCATATTTATGTTAGAATCACAATACAGATAGGATTAATGAGAGAAATAAATATTAAAGCATTTAGTGGATATTTGAGGAAGGGAGCTTCAATGTTGTAAAATTGGTGGACAGCCCTAGCCAGCTTCGCTCAGTGGATAGAGCGTCGGCCTGGGGACTGAAGGGTCCCAGATTCGATTCTGGTCAAGGGCATGTACCTTGGTTGCAGGCACATCCTCCAGTA
Source organism: Myotis brandtii (assembly GCF_000412655.1). Classification (NCBI taxonomy): domain Eukaryota; kingdom Metazoa; phylum Chordata; class Mammalia; order Chiroptera; family Vespertilionidae; genus Myotis; species Myotis brandtii. The sequence goes on along the minus strand of NW_005363099.1, from coordinate 284,890 downwards.
GGGGGTGTGCAGGAGGCAGCTGATCGATGCTTCTCTGTCATTGATGTTTCTAACTCTCTATCCCTCTCCCTTCCTCTATGTAAAAAATCAATAAAATATATTTTTAAAATATTGGTGGACAGAAACATGGTGATAGAATATTAAGGTAAATTCATAGTAATTTTCCCCCAAATATTCAAAATATTTAAAAGTTACACAAGGAAAAAAAAACATGACTTTCCAGTAGAGAAAATTTGCAGAAAACTTTGCAACTTTGCCAGCTGATCAGAGGTTTAGCTTCAGTGGGGAATGTAAAGATATTCTAACCTGATGGTCTAATACACTGAAGAACATAGCATCAGCTCCCGCCACAAAGTCATGAACTGGCTCTATATTTGAGGAAATATTCAATAAAACAAGATTGAGGGAAATCCTCCAGATGGTAAGCCTTATGCTCCCCAAAAGAGTCTAGGTCAGTGATGGCGAACCTATGACACGTGTGTCAGAGGTGACACGCGAACTCATTTTTTTGGTTGACTTTTCTTTGTTAAATGGCATTTAAATATATAAAATAAATATCAAAAATATAAGTCTTTGTTTTACTATGGTTGCAAATATCAAAAAATTTCTATATGTGACACGGCACCAGAGTTAAGTTAGGGTTTTTAAAAATGCTGACACGCCGAGCTCAAAAGGTTCACCATCACTGGTCTAGGTCATGTAAGACAGTGTAAGCTTGGAAAAATGTTACAGATTGCAGAAGAATGAAAATTCAAATCATAAACCTAGATAATACCTTGGACAAGAAAGGAAAAAATATATATATTGTTGAACTATTAGCACAATTTGAATGACATCTGTGGCTTGCATTGTAATATTGCATTCATTTCCAGGTTTGCATGATTGCACTATGGTTATATAGGGGAATGTCTTGTGTTTGTAAAATATATACTGCATTATTAAAGAATGATGGGACATCATGTCTGAAACTATTTTAATGGCTCAAAAAGTGAAGAATGATTAGTGCTCACTGTTGGGAGAAATGTGAACACTATGGATCTTTGAATCCCTACATACCTTGAGAAAAGTATAATAACATTTATCCCCTGCTATCTTTGCAAGGATGCTTATATAGCATACTAGAGGCACACTGCACAAATTTGTGCACGGGTGGGATCCCTCGGCCTGGCTGGTGATCAAAGCCTATCAGGGGGCCTTTTGAGGGAGGCCAGCTGGCAGGGTGGAGGGACCACATGAGGTTGGCCGGCCAGGGGAAGGGGCCACAGGAGGTTGGCCGGCTCGGGGTGGAGGAGCCGGGAGAGGTTGGTCGGCCGGCCGGGGTTGGAGGGGCCGTGGGAGGTTGGCTGTGGGAGTGCACTGACCACCAAGGGGAGCTCCTGAGTTGAGCATCTTCCCCCTGGTGGTCAGTGCACGTCATAGCGACTGGTCGACCAGTCATTCTGGTCATTCTGATTGTTCGGTCATAATGGTCACTTAGGCTTTTATATATAGAGATAGATGTGAAAGAGGTAAAGTCTCCTTCCACTGGGCAGGGGGAAGGTCTGTTGTATGAAAACAATAATAAAGTTAATGTTCCCTTTGTGATAAGAGTGGGGCAGATATAGTGGCAGTCCCTTCATAATAAATGGAGGCTTTTTTAAATTTGTAATTACTCACTCTTAAGAAAGACCCATTATGTATGCAGCAGCCATTTGACCCTTCCTTCTAATCATTCCTATCATCATCCTCATTGTATTGGGCAATAGGAACCAGTGGAAATATGATGCTAATGCTGCCTGCCATGTCTTGAGTAAAGTCTTTAATGACTAATAATAAAATCTCTGACCCAAAAGTCTCTTGACTTCTGCTGGCATCCATGAGATTCTGACAAGGTAACTTATTAGCCTGTAAGCTGGATAAAAATCTCTTCATAAAGACCCTTCATAATTCTTGATATTTGCAAACAGTAAAAGAGTGGTGATTGAGAAAATTTAGTAAAATATCAACTAGGGAATCTTGGTGAAGTATATGGGAAAGTTCCAGTGCAACATTTTTGTAAGTGCAACTTTTCCACAAACTTCATGCCATTTTATAATTATTCCAAAATACAATTATAAAAAATACATTGACTTCAAAATAACAAAAATTTCTGTATTTTTAAGTATAGAAAAGTTCTTAAAAATTTATTCAAAACTTGATTTTTTATTTAATCTACATATATGCAGACCTTATAAATATCCACTAAAATAAAGCCATATTAGTTAGTAAGCAGTTGAGCAGTAATTCTCACTTGGCCTATAATATATACATTATAATAATTTTCAGCCTGCCATTTATATTTTCAAAACTAATTATCTTCCAGCCATTTAATGTATAATGAATATCTAGTCGTGCAAATATCAATAACCATCTGGGAATTTATTTGCATTTTAATTTTTATAAACATGAAGCAGTATTAAAAAAACAACAACACACACACACAAAATACAGATGTAGAGAATGAGCTGTCTTCTATAATGCTGTTTTAATTTCCCCTTCTGTAATCACTCTGAAGTGTACAGATATATCTTTAGGTATTTTTAATAATGCCATAACTGTTTTTAATCAAGAAAAACATTGCATATTAATGCCCTCAGGAAATACATCCTAAATATTAAACATAAAATATTAATATTTTAATTTAGCATTTATTAGGAGTGAAATATCCAAGGTGACAATAGAGCAAAGTAATTATAAAAGCAGGGTCTAAAGGTAGAGTGTTTGGAGGTTGATATTTTGCACATTATTTAACTTCTTTCATCCTTAATTTTATCATCTTAAAATGAGGATAACAAGGCCATGGAGCGGGGGTAAATCTAAAGTATCTTGTACACAGTAAGAATCCAGTATAGCGTCTTTTGTCCCACCTGCCTATATTTTCCTTTTTTGTGCATGTGCAAAATTGATGGAGTTTATACATTCCAAAAAATATACATTCTAATAAAACAAACATTTCACCTACTAATCCTATATAATAAAAGCATAATATGCAAATTGTCTCTTGGACCAGGAGTTCTTCCAGGAGTTTGACCAGGGGGCGGGGCCAGCCAGGGGAAGGGAGGGAGGCCCCGGCCGGCTGCCACCAGCTGCTAGGAACCCTACCAGTGCACTAATTTCATGAACTGGGCCTCTAGTATAATAGAATTGTCATAGAGCACCCTTCTTTTTTTTGACACAGGAATATATCTTTCTCTCCCCAGGTCTCCTGTTTACAATTATCCATTTGAGTGAATTCTGACATGGATAACGGAAGCTGTCCAACAGCACTCACCAATGAAGAGAAAGATGAGCTTGGGTAGGTAATAGACCATGGTTATAATGTTTTTAATTCAAGTCTGTCTTCTTCTTATTAACTAAATATGCTTTTTTGTTTTATTTTTTTACTCTTGAGATTGACAGTTTATACTCATGGCATATTTTTTCTCTTTTTCCTTATTTTATTCATGGCATTTCTAAAAAAAAGAAATTTTAATTTTGATTACTCCAATGTGAATCACCTTTTATTCCCAACGCATTAGAATTACTTTTCTCAATATTTTCCTTGGAGTCAGAGGAAAAATAGTGCTTGCTTCACTCCTCCAATGCCCAATTTCATGAATTCTGTGCCTCTAAAAGCAGGTGCACATCATATTTTATTTATTGAGTTCCCTGACCCTTTTCTGACCCCAGGAAAGAACTTCAGAGAGTTTATTATAGAGGTAAGTGAACTCTATATTCTTTTGCTCTCAACAAAAGAAATGAATTATATAAAGTTCAACTTTAGCTGTCCCTGTATCTACACTTCCTTCTCAATTTTCTGTACTACTGCCACTGTTCAGACCTGAATTACCTCCTACTATTTGGACCACTCAAGAGCCCTTGTGTTCTCTCTCCACCAAGATTCTCCTACTATGCCCTCAGAGGTACTTCCGCACAGTCCATCTTTAGTGATGCCCATCCCATTGTGTGTCCATGTGCTTGTTGGTTGGTTGTTTTCTCTTAAGAATTTTAATGTGCCCCTATTTCCAAAGAATAAACCAATATCTGTCTATATGTGTTCCTTAGCCCTCAATCCCTTCAGGTATCCCATAAAAATAATGAGAGTTCACTTAGTACATAGAGTTCTTGATATATATATTAAGTGTTCAATGTGTTAGGTATCTTTAAAATAGCAACATACTGTATGTTGGAGTTTAAATTTAAACAAAAACAATTGGCTTTGACTTAAATTCTAAATTTTATAGGATTCCTCTTTATCTTTCTGCCCAGGTATTTGTGGTCTGCTCAGGTTTTTCTCTAAGCTACCAGGATCAGAGTTTTCCACAACCTTGGAATATGTCCAGACATGTTTGCACGGGTCTCCTTGGACACTTCAGTGAAGGTGGACCAGAGGAATGCTGAATTACAGCAGGCAAAGACTTGATGCAGGCAGGATGTTACTCTCCCTCAAACGCAACTGAAGCTTTCATGGGTGGGTGCCCTGTTTGCAGGCGATAGGAAATCCCCATTCCTAGCAACAACTTCTACAGAGACAGCAGCCTGAGGATTTATAACCTGCAACACTCTATATAAGGAAAGATATTCATTGAGGTTAGCCTCTAATGAGAAGCACACAAGTTCTAAAAGTTAAAAATACTTTTAAAATTCCAATGAAATGTAATTGATCAGTGCCCTTTCCTTATCCAGAAGAAAAATAGAACCCCTATTCATTAAATAGTTCACCATCTGTTTTGCTTCAAACATTATCTATTATTCAATCATTAGCTATGAAATACTATGACAAAATTCAAAAACAAGCTCTGCAGAATCCTATGTAAAAGTTTTATTTAAAAGATTTTACTTTAGACAAATAATATAATTTGACACCAAACAAAATAAAACAAAACAAACAACAACAGAAACAAGTACTTCCCTAACAGCTCCACAATACTTCTCATCTACACTAATAAAAGAGAAACATGGTAATTAGCATACGACTGCTACCCTTCCCATTGGCTAATCAGCATATCCTTATGCAAATTAACTGTCAGCCAAGATGGCGGCCAGCAGCCATGCACTGAATCGAGCAGAGAGGCTTGCTTGCTCCAGTGAT
>NW_005363099.1:272908-278400 GCF_000412655.1 Myotis brandtii | reverse complement strand
GCAGGCCTAAACCAGCAGGTCATTATCTCCCGAGGGGTCCCAGACTGTGAGAGGGCACAGGCCGGGCTGGGGGACCCCCCCCAAGTGCACAAATTTTTGTGCACCGGGCCTCTAGTACTATATAAATCCACTCCCAATTCTTAAAAACATGACAAAGCCAAGCATCTTCAAAGCTTTAGTTACCACTTTATACATCAAAACAGTTGAAACTGCCATGTGGATTTCAAAAAATACTCAATTTTTCATACACTAAAATGAGATAATTTGGACTATTTAAATAAGTCAGCAAATGATCTATCACTTAGTTTGATTTTAAAAGCATTATTCTCAGTGACATTTGTGCATACACACTCCCACAGGTGGCTTCCACTAAAATTCCTCTCTTTTGTAAAACTGATTTTAAATTAAATGCTTTTCACTTATATTCATTTTTATGTTGGCAAATAAGTTGGTGTTTTTTTTAACATATTTTTGTTGATTTCAGAGAGGAAGGGAGAGGGAGAGAGAGAATCATTGATTGGCTGCCTCTTGCACGCCCCCCACTGGGGATCGAGCCCAAAACCTGGGCATATGCCCCTGACTGGAATCAAACCTGGGACCTTTCAGTCTTCAGGCGACGCTCTATCCACTGAGCCAAAACAGTCAGGGCGGCAAATAAGTTATTTTAAAGAATAGTTTTAAACAGGATAGCAGAAAGAATGAAAGAAGAGCAGAAAAATATAGGAAGAGGCAGGGAATGAGAAAGTGAGGAATGGATAAAAGAATCTGGAAAGAAAGGAAAGAAGGGAGGGAGGGAGAGAAAGAAGAGAGGAAGTGGGGAGGGAACAACTGCTAGGAACAAGTGTGGATCAGAATCATTTCCCAGATTCACTGGGTTCAATCTTTTCAAAAACATTTCTCAATCCAACTCTATAGAATTAGAATTCTGAATATCAGAAACCTCTATCTCAAAGCTAAAACTTCAAATTTGATAAGTAACAGGAAGTTGCACCCACCAACTCAGAAACACTGCCATCTGCTGACAATATAAAATTGATATGAGTTTTGATATTATTTCTTTAAATGTAAAACCAAAATGTTGTAAACTTTGGAATGCATATTATAAAACCTGTATTTAATAAGAAGTTACTAATATGAAGACATAAATGTACTAATATAACAAAATCTGAGAAATATGGAAGTATGAAAAAAATGCAAAAGGAAATATTTTGGTTTATAGTAAAAGCACAATTATAGTTTTGACTAGTAAACCAGAATATGTAAAATAATTTTGCTGAATACCTATTCACAATCATGCAACTGGTAACAAATGTTTGAGCATTAACTCAAGCCACAGCACTCTTTTAATTTGCAGATGTAAAGGCTTTCTTCTAAAAGTTCATTACAAAACGTCAGTCTTAAAACTGAAGGAAGGAAACACATCAGTTGGATGAAATGTCCAGATCCTTAAAAGTGCTTCCATTTACTTAAAATGCCATCCTTCTTCCCACATTAATCAGGAGGTAGGTAGAAAACTGCAGATTTTAATATACTTGGGAGGTACATGTTGAGTAAATATAAGTGTTTTTATATGACTTATAAAAGTGATCACAAAATTACCATCAATATTTCTTTCTATGAGTGTCAGTGATTTAGGGAGTCTCCTAATTGACCTTCCTTATGTGCAAGGTCTGAGTTGATAGACTAACTTTTCATTTATTTATTCTGTGAGGAATTTCCTCCCATTCTACATCCCTGGCTTTATATCGTGTCACGCTAGCCTTGCCTTTTATACTCCAGTTGGAATTCACTTGCAGCTCAAAGAGAACTTCATGATATTTCACTTCTGTGTCTTTGCTCATGCTGCTGCTGTCTGTGTCTATGAGGCAATTATCTTCCTGAGGATCTTCCTTCTGACCTCCTAAAGCTGGGAGGGCCAAATTTCCCTCCTCTGTGTTCCCAGCCTGCACCGTGCGTGTATTTACTGTTACATTTACCATGAGAAAGTGTTTTGTTTCTCAGTCTGTCATCCTTGTTTCATAGTGAACTCCATCAAATGAGGGAGCGTGACTTATTTCTATCCATAATCCATGCATGGCACCTTATGAAGAGAACTTTTTAAAAATCTCCTAATATTTTAGGATCTTATATAATATTTTACTGTTCTTCATCATTTCTGCAATGACAGAAAAGTTTCATAGAAATTAGTGACAGCATGTTGGGTTTGGGAGATTGGCTATTCTGTTATATATAGTTTGTATATTATTTTATGACTAGAGGCCTGGTACACGGATTCGTGCATGGTGGGGGAGGAGGGAATCCCTCAGCCTGGCCTTCTCCCTCTCACAATCTAGGACCCCTCAGGGGATGTAGCAGTGTGCCAAGCCACGGGGAGGACCCTGAGCCGGGGTCAGGCACCTCACTGCTCGTGCTCATCCTGCACCTGCTGCCACTCAGTAGTGCTGCCATGGAGCTGGGAGAGGCTCCCACCACCACAGCTTTGCTTACCAGCTGTGAGCCTGGATTCTGGCTGAGCGGCGCTCCCCCTATAGGAGCACACTGACCACAAGGGGGCAGATCCTGTGTTGAGTGTCTGCCCCTGGTGTCAGTGTGCATCATAGCAACTGGTTGACTGGTCACTTAGGCTTTTATATATAGAAATTATATATTGCCCCTCTCCTAACTAGACTATAAGTCCCTTTGGGCTATTTCAGACTGTACATTCCCCACTAAACTAAATGTTGTATGTGATGCCAAGCAATGTCTTATAAAATATTTGGTTGTCATATGATCTCAACTAGATTAATAAAAAACAAAGTAACAATATGATATAACAAATACTCCATAATCTAGGGATTTACAAAGTTCAAGTGAAACAAAGAAGAGGATGGAATAAATCTATTTGGGGAACTTCTTGCTTGAAAGTAATTTTAAAGTATAATTCAGAGTATATTAGATTTACACAGGGATTACTTATAGATTAAGAAGAAACAGCAAAATGTGTAATTGCCAATTAGGCTAATTAGTAACCCAAATAGGTACAGAACTTTCCTTCTCTCTCTCTCTCTCTCTCTCTCTCTCTCTCTCTCTCTCTCTCTCTCTCTCTCCTGTTGATCATCTTGAATTATAAAATTCAAAGAGACTAACCAGTTTTGCTCAGTGACTAGAGCCCGTGGACTGAAGGATCTTGGGTTTGATTCCTGTCAAGGACACATACCTGTACCTCAGTTGCAGGCTTGGTCCCTGGCCCAGGTACATGTGGGAGCCAACCAAACTATGTGTTTCTTTCACATTGACGTTTCTGTCTTTTTGTCTCTCCCCCTCCCTTCCACTCTCTCTAAAAATCAATGTAAAAATATCCCGGGGTGAGGATTAACAACAAAAACAAACTCAAAGAGATCATGAAAGAGGACTTTTATCAGGAGAATGTAAGAAAGTAGTCACTTCTTCTTAAGTGCCTGGCCAAATATTCAAAAGTTCTTAGAGAAAGGAACACCACATGCAGATTGACCAATTTATTTCCTTGATACTCATTTTGAAAGCAGTGTTGGAGGTCGGTATCAGAAACTTCATGTAGACAAGGCAAGAGTCAATTTATGTAGTGAACAGTGAGACATGTAGTAAGTTTTTTCTGGCCAGTGTGTCTTCCTTGCCAGATTAGAAGTTCTTACTTATACATTATGAGACCAAATCTCAATGTCATTGTCAATAAATACTATTAACATTTATAATTATTTAGGAAGTTCTGCAACCCCTTACATTCCTCACTTTTAGCAAGTTTTTAATGCTTAGATTAACTTGAGAAACTTGGGTATGAAGGAAACCAAGCTATTTCTTAGGGTACTAGATATAGAATAGCAAGTTAGTTTCTTTTATTTTCTTATTGTGGTAAATATTTAACATGAATTCTACCCTCAATACATTTTGAAGTACATCATATAGTATTCTCAACTATAGGCACATCTCTAGGACTTATGGTAGATCCCTAGAACTTATTCACCTTTTATAACAAAAATTTTGTATCCATTAAAAATTTCACATTTTCCATCCCTCCAGCTCCTGATAACAACCACTCTACTTTCTGGTTCTATGAACTTGACTATCTTAGATACCTCATATAAGTAGAATTACGCAACGTTTGTCAGTCTGTGACTAGCTTATTTCACTTAGCATAATGTCCTCCAGGTTCATTCACGTTATCCCATATGGTAGGATTTCCTGTTTTATTTTATTTTTTTATATTTTTAAAAATATATTTTATTGATTTTTTACAGAGAGGAAGGGAGAGGGACAGAGAGTTAGAAACATCGATGAGAGAGAAACATTGATCAGCTGCCTCCTGCACATGCCCCACTGGGGATGTGCCCGCAACCAAGGTACATGACCTTGACCGGAATCGAACCTGGGACCCTTGAGTTCGCAGGCCGACGCTCTATCCGCTGAGCCAAACCGGTTAGGGCAGGATTTCCTTTTTTAAAAGACTGAATAATAATATCCCATTGTATGTACACATCACATTTTTATTTCTATCATTAATTGATACACATTCATGTTGTTTTCCCATCTTGCCTATCATGAATAATGTTGCAATGAACATGAGAACATGAGAGTGCAAACATCTCTTCCAGATCCTGATTTCAATTCTTTTGTCTATATTCCTAGAAGAGTGGAATTGCTAGATAATATGGGGTTCTGGTTGGTTTTTGAGAAGGAAAAAGCATTTGAAAAAATTAAACACCATTTCATGTTTTATGATGAAAACTCTGTAAAAACCAGGCACAGAAACAGAGGGAAATTACATTCATATAAGAAAGGCCATATATGACAACTCCACAGACATCCTACGCTAATGGATCAGAAGAATTGATGCTGCTAAAATATCTGTGCTACTCAAAGTGACCTGGAGATTCAATGCAATCCTTATCAAAATTCCAATGGATTTTTTTTACAGAAAAGGGAAAAAAAATAAAACCACAGTAGACCTTAAATAGCTAAAACAATCTTGAGAAAGTAAAACAAAGCTAGAGGTATCACACTTCTAGACATTGAAATATATTACAGAGTTACATATTAAAACAATATGGTTTTGGCATAAAAACAGTTTTGTAGACCAATGGAACAGAGTAGAGAGGCCAGAAGTAAATCCACATACATATGGTCAACTGATCATTGACAAGGATGCAAAAATACCCAATGGTGTGTAAATTGTGTTTGGACTATTGAAAATACATTTCATTTTTTATATTTTAAAATAAATCTTTATTGTTCAGATTATTACAGTTGTTCCTCTTTCCCCCCCCCCATAGCTCCCCTCCACCCAGTTCCCACTTCACCCCATACCCTTACCCCCTTCCCCCACTGTCCTCATCCATAGGTGTAACATTTTTGTCCACTCTTTTACCACACACCCCACAACCCCTTCCTCCCAAGAATTGTCAGTCCACTGCCTTTCTATGCCCCTGATTTTATTATATTCACCAGTTTATTCTGTTCATCAGATTTTTTATTCACTT
>NW_005363099.1:269174-272110 GCF_000412655.1 Myotis brandtii | reverse complement strand
AATTACCTGAGGTGGACACTCTTGGTGCACTCCTTTGTGGGCTATGTGCACAGTCTTGTTGTAGTTAAGCCTTGATTGCTGTTGGTATCACTGGGAGAAATTGACCTCCAGGCCAATTGGCTATGAGGACCAGCTGTGTCTACAATGGAAGAACTGCTATGTGGAGACACCCTTATGGGGCAGGACTTGCTTCAGTGGGGCTTTGGTGCTCACTGAGTCTGTACCTTGAGTGTGTCACTTATGGATGTGAAGAGTTGTAATCTGGTATGGTCTCACAGTGACCAATGGGTACACTGGTTCCTGGGTCTCCAAGGAGGTGCAAAGTCAGCCACTGTCTGAGGCTACAGAGAGATCTGCAGATTCCTCCTCTCTGTTTGGGGTTTGGAGGTGTCCAGATGAATCTGAGCTCTGAAGAAAGGCAAGCTGCTGCTGCTGGGCCTTGGGCCTTCTTTTGGAAGCCTTGGAGCTCTCTGACCCAGCTTCCATTTGTTAGGTTTTAGGTTGCAAAAGGACAGGCCATTCATATGCAAAAGCCACTGTGCACAGCTTGGGTGGGGTTGTAAATTGGTTGGGGCGGGGTCTCAGGGTATCTCCAGGGTGGAGCAAACAGCAATGGCTGCCAGTCTGCTCTGAACCAGAGAGGTCCCCAGGCCTCTGTGTCCCACGGCCCCATGCAGGAACAATGATCACTGTGAGCACCTCTGAGAGAAAGCCGCTTTCGCGTTCTAGCCCAATGCCAGACAGTCCAGTTTCTCCCTGTATGAGTCTGGGTCCCCAGAGTCTCGCCCGGTACTGGAATTCAGAGTAATCAGGAGCTTGTATCTCCCTCCTGATTGAAAAAAAACAACAGCTCACCCAGTTGCCAGCCCGTTTTAAGAGCTCCTCTGTACCTCCGCACCTCCGCACCTCCGCACCTCCTACCAGTCTCAATGCACTTTTTTCTTTCCTTCTAGTTGTAGAACTTCCACTCAGCCCATGGTTCTATGGTTCTGGATGATATCTGTTTTGTCTTTTAGTTGTAGTTTTGATGTGGTTGTAAGAGGCAGCAAGTACAGGTGTTTACCTATGCCACCATTTTGGTTGTCTCTCTGTATATACATATTAAAAAGAATGAAATAGAACTATTATCTTATACCATCTGAAAACATCAACTAAAAATGAATTTAAGACTTAAATGTAAGAGCTGAAGCTGTAAAACTCTTAGAAGAGAACACGTGGGAACCAAGTGACTTTGGTCTTGACAATGATTTCTTGGATATAACACCAAAGTGCAAGCAACAAAAGCAAAAATAGTCAAGGGAAACTACATCAAGCTTAAAAGCTTCTTCACAGAGAAGGAAACAATCAACAGAGTAAAAAGGCAACCTATGGAATGGGAAAAATATTTTCAAAACATATAGCTGATAAGGGATTAATATCTGAAATCTAAAAGGAACTACTAAAAGTTAATAACAAAAACAAACAGAAAATAACTTGATTCAAAAATGGACTAAAGATTTGATAGACATTTCTGCAAAGAAGGTATGTAGTTAATAGGTATATGAAAAGATGTTCAAAATCACTAATTGTCTGGAAAATGTAAAACCACAATGAGATATTACTACCTGTTAGGATGGCTATTATTTTTTAAAAAGATATCACTTGGCAAGAATATACAGAAATACTTATATACTGTTGGAAGCCTTGTAATATATTGGAGTCGTTGTTCTATAATAATAAAAGCGTAATATGCTAATTAGGCTGTACGTCCTTCCAGAGGACCTTCCAGACTAAGCCAGGGCTATGAGGGAAGCCTGGGTCCCAGGTGCCAGAGCGAAGCTGGTGCCGGCACTTGGGGGAAGAAAGGACTACTCTTGCATGAATTTTGTGAATTGGACCTCTAGTCTATATATATAAAAGCCTAAACGACCGAATGACCCATCAACTGGTCACTATGATGCGCACTGACCACCAGGGGGCAGACACTCAATGCAGGAGCTAGCCCCTGGTAATCAGTGCGCTCCCACAGCCAACCTCCCTCGGCCGGCCAACCTCCACAGTCCCTCCTCCCCCCACTGTTGGCTGGCCCAATAGGCCCTGATGACCAGCCAGGGTGAAGGACCCCACCTGTGCACGAATTCATGCACCAGGCCTCTAGTGGAATATCATAGCCAAATTTCAATACAAGTGGGAATAACAGAATACTCAAATCAATGGATCCCAAGAGCAGAGCCGACACTACATAGAAGGGCAAAGGAATGGGGTAGTTAGGAAAGTAAATTTTATTGGCCAAGGGCATAGGTCGATAGACATAGGAAAAACATTACTCAAGTACCAGCTTCACTCTTTCCAAACTCTGTAGTCACGCATGCCATTTAATCTCTACATATACTATTTTTCTCAGCAGAAAATTAGGGCAAGTGTCTATATTTTTTATATTTAATCATTACCAAATCATAATTTGAACAAGGTTATTAGTTTCATTTCACCAATACAGAAGATGAAGCTCAAGAAGCAAATTATTATTTCTACCATCAGAAGTTTTATCAAGTATAGAACTGTCCTTCAAACCAGAGTTAGCTGACCAAACATGAATGCTCTTGCTTCTGCTCCTAAATTCTATATAGAGCTGTCTCACTATGCGTGGTGTAGTCCTTGAGAATGTGATCTCTAGAGCTGGATTTTGATGCACAAGTCTGACTTGTTAGCTGTGCAACCATAAGAAAACTACTTGATCAATCTGTGCTAAGTCTTGAAGTAGTCTGAGACAGATTATTTGCTCTTTTATAAAAGAAGGCTAATAATACTATCTTCTTCTCAGGAGTTACTATATATATCTACACTAATAAAAGAGAAACATGGTAATTGGCGTACGACCGCTACCCTTCCCATTGGCTAATCAGGGAGATATGTAAATTAACTGACAGCCAAGATGGCGGCCGGCAGCCAGGCAGCTT
>NW_005363099.1:261348-267977 GCF_000412655.1 Myotis brandtii | reverse complement strand
TATATATATATATATATGTATGTATATATGCAGTGCCTGACACATTAAACCATGATATAATATTTTAACTACTACCATAGCAATAACTACAAGCATATTGAGAAGCAAAAATACCAATGTCATACCAAAAGGGAAGGGTACAAACTCAAAGAAAGCCCTGAATAATTCTGCTCTTGCCTGATCCTCTTTCAGTCATTGTGATGGATGATAGAAGTATTTATGTATTTTTAATCCTTTGTGATTTGATTTCCCTTCAGAATGCTGGAGTAGGAAAGAAAAGTCAAAGATGGGCATGATCCAAAGAAATCATCAACGCTGATTACAAGAAACATATGGTGCAAAGAACAATCAAATGGATCCAGTTGCCCTTTGATAGCCCATGGCAAATAAAAAACAATATGGTTTTCTTGTCTATTATGAGACTCAATATCCTCAAACTGGCTTGTAAGAGAGACAGAATGCAGGGGGTAATCAAGAGGGGCAGACAGGGAACATCCCCCTGATGTGGCGACATAGGAAAATGGTGAGAGAGAAGAGAAGGAGGGGGCCCTGTGGAGGACACAGCAGCAGGATTAAAGCAGGGATGTGTCATTTTCAAAATACACTTTATTTCTTTCACAAGATGCCTCTTTGTGTATTAAAAATTGAAATTAAAAAAAATCTGTGAAAACAAAAGTGTCACCCCTGATTGGAAATGGCATAAGAAGCAGCAGAAAAGCTTTCTGCTCAGCTTGAAGTCTTGGGGAATAAGAAAACCTTTCAGGAGCAAAAGCAAAACATGGCAGAGGAAAGGCAGATTAGTGTGACTTCAGAAATGAGTTCCAAGACTACTGAAGCACAGTGTATTAGCTTTATGACGAGAGCCATTAGCTCTCCACGGACAGGCAATATTTCTAAAGAGCTGCACTGTGCAGAGAAGGAAATGCAAAGGATCTAGGAACAAAGCTCTACTTTCTCACAAGTTATTAACCTCATTTATACCACTGAGTCCCTATCATTATACACATTGCCCTGACATGGTTCAGTGCCTTGATATTTCATTCAGCAGGGTGCGAATTATGAAGTCAGGGAAAGGTAACCCCAGAGTCTTGGTTGCAATTGCCTTTGTTATGACCAGCTGCACCTCAGACGAAAGTAAACATCTAAGAAACTCCTTTGGGAAAGAATTCCCTAAAAACTGTGTTCACAGTTCTTTATTTTGAGGCCCATGCACCAACTATCTGTTTATAAACCTCTTCAAATGTCAAGTCCATTTTTTTAAAAGCAGTTGTAGGCTTTCTTTCTACATCATGGGTAAACAGGTGTATGCTTGTAAACTCAATGTGGATCTTTCCATTAGCCTCTTTTATGGAAATATCTTTTGTAAATTTGGGAAAATCACCCATTGGGGTGATAGATGATTAGAAGGAGTGGGGAAGGTAGTGTTCTAGTTATTCAAAAACCAAACAAAGAGTAAATACTCCACATTTGAAAAGTATCTATTTAGGATGAATACCATTTTTCAGCTTGATTAGCATTAAATGAATCTCAAGACCTCATATTAGCAGCTATTTCCTACAAAATATAACTTCATGGAGCGTGGGGAGTTTTTCATTCACTGAAAATTCTTGGCCAAGCATATATAATAAAGTTTGTAAGATGTCACTAGTATAGACAATTAGCCTTGACCTTTCTAAATAATCTTATTTAAAGTTCAAGTATTCCTATGAGATGCAAACTTTTACACTTCAGTCTGAATTAATGTAAATATTTGCATTTGTGAAATATATCTGAAATCTGAGTAGAAGGTAAATATTACATTTATAAAGGACTATATGATTTGAGAACTAATAAGATGAATTTACATATATCTAATCAAAGGACTATGACATATGATCAAATGATAATATTGGTGTTTTGGCATATATTACATGTGATATTTAAAAACTGTTATAAATGCTAGTATTTCATTTTAAAAGAATTCACAATTAATAGGAAAAACAATGATATTAATGTTTAATATATTTGAAAAATATGTAAACTCATCACACATTATATGGAACTTGAAACTAAGATTTATATTTATTATACTTAAAACATTTATGTAAATCACTAATCACTAATAACTGATTTTTTTTTTCTTTAAGCCCCTTTTGGTTCTCAGAGCATCTGGGCTTATATGGCTTAAGTGTTTATTCTACAAGTTTTAAAATTTCCCCATTTGAATTATGGTTAGAAAATAGCTACATAGTCATGTGAAATAAAAGACAACTAAGTGACAAGGATAACTTTGGCAAAAACATGAATGAACTATGATGTAATTTCTACCGAATTGTAGATCAGTTATTTTCATTAAGAAAAGACTCCTGTGGAGTAAAAAGAAAAAAAATCAAACATCACAAAGAAAATATGTCTTTTAATATTAAACTTCTCTGCACTTCTTTAGCTGCACAAAAATAATACCAAAATGCTTTTACATGTTATATTAGAAATTTCTTCCTCTAAAGATTTTTTGCAACTTTTATTTCATGTGTGTTTCACAATCTTATGCTAAATTATGCGACATTAGAAACAAATTTTAATATATCTCCAAACTACAGTTGACTAGTTTTCTTTAAGAATGACTTCATTTTTATTTCTTTTGTTCATTAGATTTCACATGTGAGTGAAATCATATGGTAATGTGTCTTTCTCTGACAGGTTTATTTCACTTAGCATAATACTCTCCAGGTCCAATAGAACAAGACTATTCATAGATATAAAGAACAGACTGATAGCTGTCAGAGGGGAAAGTGGTGAGGGCTGAGTTAAAAAGATAAAGGGATTAAGCAAATAATAATAATAATAATAAAAGCACACACAAAAAAACCTCATAGACATAAACAACAGTATGATGATTACCAGAGGGAAAAGGGGTTGAGGGGTGATAGAAGTGGGGAATCTTGGCAATGGAAGAAGACTTGAATTGGGGTACTGAAGACACAATACACAATATACAGATGATGTATTATAGAATTGTATACCTAAAACCTATATAATTTTATTAATCAATGTCACCCAAAAAAATCTATATATATAAAAGCCTGACCATTATGACTGAACGACCAGAACAACCACTATGACGTGCACTGACCACCAGGGGGCAGATGCTCATTGCAGGAACTGCCCCCTTGTGATCAGTGGGCTCCCACAGCGGGAGTGCCACCCAGCCAGAAGCCAGGCTCATGGCTGGCAAGAGCAGCTGCAGTAGTGAGACCCTCTCCGACTCCATGGCAGCACTACTGAGCAGCGGCAGCAGGCGCAGTGGGTCAGGATGAGTGTAAGTGGCGTGGTGCCAGCTTGGGCTCCTCTCTGGCTGCCTGCTGCTTGGTGGACTGCTACATCCATCCAACTGCCGGTTAAGGCCCTGCAGGGATTGGGCCTAAACCAGCAGTTGGACATCCCCTGAGGGGTCCTGGATTGTGATAGGGTGCAGGCCAGGCTGAGGGCCCCCCTCCCCTGTGCACGAATCTGTGCACTGGGCCTCTAGTAAATAAATAATAACTATTTCATTAACCTTGAAAAAAACCCAGTATCTTAGAATAAACTGTGTATATTTCCTCCAAATGGTAAGTCTAGTCTGGTATATCAATGGTAATCATTATTTGTTTGCTGATTGAACAAATGAATGAATTTTCCATAGCAAATTAAGAAAACCTCAAAATGTGAATTATATTACATTCTAATATTAATTTCCAGCATCCTCCTTCGGTAGCCTAACAATTAGCTCTGCAAGTTATTTTAATCATGGTGATGGTGGTGGGTGTATGTCATTGGAGTATAAATAATTGCCAAACCTAGCATAGAGCACCTACAAGGGAGCCATCCAGTTTTCACTGTGGAATAAAGAATTTAAAGCAATTTAAAAAAATGTCAACTTTTCAAAAAGGCAAGTTGCTTTGAAAGAAATAATATACAGACAAATTATCTACCAGTATATTATATTGGGTTATTTCTATAATACAATCCTATATAATAAAAGGGTAATATGCAAATAGACCGAATGGCAGAACAACCGAAAAACCAATCAAAGCGTAATATGCTAATGATATGCTAAGGCTGCTCAACTGCTTGCTATGACATGCACTGACCACCAGGGGCAGACAGTCAACTGGTTGACCAGTTGCTGTAACGTGCACTGACCATTAAGGGGGCAGACAGTTGAATATCTGGCAACTGGGTGATCGACCAGTCGCTATGACATGCAGGGGGCAGATGCTCCTACCAGTTGGTTAGCTTGCTGCTGGGTTCCTGCAGATTGGGACTGAGCAAGATGGGCCAGACACACCCTGGAGCCCTCCCATGGTTCCTCCTCGTGACCAGTTGCTGTAACGTGCACTGACCATTAAGGGGGCAGACAGTTGAATATCTGGCAACTGGGTGATCGACCAGTCGCTATGACATGCAGGGGGCAGATGCTCCTACCAGTTGGTTAGCTTGCTGCTGGGTTCCTGTAGATTGGGACTGAGCAAGATGGGCCAGACACGCCCTGGAGCCCTCCCATGGTTCCTCCTCAGCCCAATCATGCACGAGTGGGGTCCCTCAGCCTGGCCTGAGCCTTCTCGCAATCTGGGACCCCTCAGGGGATGTTGGTGAGCTGGTTTCAGCCTGATCCCACAGGCCACTCCTCTTGGGAGGGCACCAGATACAGGGCTCATGGCTGGTGAGCGCTGCTGCAGCAGCATGAGCCTCTCCCAATTGGGACTGATTGGACATGAGCCAGCAGAAGGTACATTGGGGCCGGGATGAGCGGGAGTGGCAGGTAGAAGATGCATGTGGCACTGGACTGCAGGTTTCAGCCTGATCTCTGCAGGACACCCAAAGGGACCCCACCTGTGCATGAATTCGTGCACCAGGCCTCTAGTTATTTTATGATTTTAATTACTTACTCCAAAAATATTTTTCTTATCTTACTCTTTCTCTACAAAGAATACCAAAGAGGATATATTTCCCATATACTCCCCACAATGTAGATCTGTTATGTTTCACTCTCTGCATGTTTAATATGGACCATCTCAGCAGATCTGAATTTAATTTTCACCTCTATGTGCTTGACTGCCAAATTTATATTTCTAGCCTTGACAGCTATTTTCCAGTCCTGAATTTTCAGTCTCTGCTTCTGGATAACTCGATATCTTATGAACCCTATAAAATATGATATATCTTTTATCTAAAACTTGTTTAGATTCATATTTTCCTTATTTCTTGTCATGACACCTGCATCTGCTCAGTCACCTAAGCTCACAACTTCAGTGTCTTCCTTGCTTGCCACTATAATTTGTTGCCAATTATATTTTATCTTCCCACAGTAATATTTTCACACAGTCCCTCATATTTGTTCCATCCCCCCTCCAGTTCACACTTTCATTACCTTTCATCTTCATTCTAACAATTGCTTTTTAGCAAGTCCCCAATGATTGCATTATTACCCTATATATCGCTAACAGATATTTTCTTCTAGAAAACCAATACTGAAAATATCTGTTAACAATAACTAGAATAAATAAGTCATTATTATCTGATCAAAAAATTGCCAAGCTTCTTCAGCATTTAAGGAATACATACAGTTTCCTTGGTTGTGATTCAAAATTCTCCAAGGTCTTGCCTCAAATTATTTCCAATCTCATTCTTCATCACTCACCTGCCAGCATTCTATTTCCTCTGTCAAATCCATTAAATATTTGTGCCTGCCTGATTCACTTCAACAACATATTCATGCTAATATTTCTGCTTGGTATTCCTTTTCACCGTTAGCTACACCTAGACAAGTTCAATCCATCTTCTTGGACTCACTCAAGTGTCAAGTATAGCAAAGTCCTCCAGGATATACCATCAAGACATAAGTTAAGTACATTTCAATCTTCACAGTAATTTTTTGTACCTAATTGCTAGCCTCTTTATCCACTGTAAAACAATAATCTCTCAAGGCCAGGATCTATATGGTATCTCCCAATGTATTATTAATTTATTTACATAAGAAATCTGAAACTGTTCAAGGTATTAAGAATATAGACATAAATAAGAGAGGACAGCTGTCATAGGGGAAGGGGTTGGGGCTGGGTAAAAATCCATAAAGCTTTCTTTTTTTTTTTTTAATGGCAGAAGCAGATATTAAATAAGAATGTGAACCAAAATAAGATAACTTAGAAGAGTGAGCAGTGCTCTGAATAAAATCATGCAAATACTAGTAATATAACAGAGGGTATGTGTAAACATTTTATAATATGTTTTTTATTGATATTTAGAGAGAGAGGATGTGAGATAGAGAGATAGAAACATCTATGAGACATCATTGATCAGCTGCTTCCCACACATCGCCTATTAGGTATTTAGCCCTCAACCTAGGCATGTACCCTGAATGAGAATCAAACCATGACATTGTGGTTATTAGGTAAACGGTCAACCACTGAACCACACCAGCTGGGCAGTGAAGCATTTTTTAATGAAAAAAAAAAATCTTAAAGCACCTAATATGATAAAATGATGGAAGGAAAGAAGGGAGGGAGGAATAAAAATAAAGAAAAAGAATGCAAAAATTGTACTTGTGTCAATGTGTATGGCTGTTCACTTATTTATGAAAAACTAGAGGCCCAGTGCACAAAAATTTGTGC
>NW_005363099.1:255707-260721 GCF_000412655.1 Myotis brandtii | reverse complement strand
AACTTTGTTGCTTTGAGTGGAGCTCAGAGCTGGCCAGGTCAGGTAGGAGGGAAGCCTCCTGCTCACTCCAGCTCTGTGGCCATGGCAGGCTGAAAGAAGGATTCTGGGATTTATTTACCTTCTATAATTGAAACTTTGTTGCTTTGAGTGGAGCTCAGAGCTGGCCAGGTCAGGTAGGAGGGAAGCCTCCTGCTCACTCCAGCTCTGTGGCCATGGCAGACTGAAAGAAGGTATCTGGGGTTTATTTATCTTCTATAATTGAAACTTTGTTGCTTTGAGTGAAGCTCAGAGCCAGGCCGCGGCAGCTGGGAAGCTTGGCTTCTATCATTGGGGGGGCAACCAAGCCTCCTCCTTGCTCCAGCTCCATGGCTGCCGACCGCCATCTTGGTTGGGTTAATTTGCATATAGTCTCTCTGATTAGCTGGTGGGCGTGGCTTAAGGCATAGCAAAGGTATGGTCAATTTGCATGTTTGTCTTTTATTATTGTAGATGTGTTGTGAGTAGCTAAACTGGGCATGGACTAATGTAATCACTAGATGAATAAAACATGATACAAACTCAAGTAGCTCACATTGTGAGGAAACAGGTATGTAAGATCACATAGTGCTATATGACAATTTCTATGTAGCATAAAATTAATATAAACAAAATTTTATTGGGATGCCAAGATGGTGCAAGTAGTAATTAGTGCAGTTTTGAAAAGTCAAATTAACGTGTTTTCCATGCTAGACCTTAAAAAAAAGCTAAAGCCCATCATTCTCTCCTCATTTCCTATCAATGGGAATGTCCTAACTCCAACAACAAAATGTTCACGTCAGCTTCAATGCTTTGGGCATTTTCTTAACTGCTTTCCTAGCCACATTGGTTGATCTATAGATATAGACTTGAGACCCACACTCTTAGGTTATAGTTTATTAGTTTTGTAACCTACACCTAACTAAATATAAAATCCTTTCATAAGAATCCTAAATTTGAGATTAAAGATAATAAAGGTAAGACTTCAAAATTACAATTAAACTACAGAACAATGATCATTGAGAATTGCCTGAAATCTAGCTGAACAGAAGTCTTATGACTAAGGTTGTACAGAAGAAGCCACATAAAGACTGATAGGAGAGGTAGAGGCTCAGAAGAGACTTGTCCTATACCCACATTTGGAGCTTAAAAATCTGAAGATATATCTTGACTGGAGAGATCCTCCCCAGAGATGGGAGCAGTCCCAGTCACACAGGCTTCCCAGCCAAGTGTTCCAGTTCCAAGAAGACAAGTCCCTATAACTTCTGGCTGTAAAAACTGGTAAGAATTGTGGCTGAGTGAAATGAAGGACTGCTGGAGTCCCAGGCAGTTCCTCTAAAAGGGCCTGCACATAAAGTTACTCAAACTTACTCCCTCTGAGTTCCACCTTAGGGAAAGCTGATTAAAAGGCACCAGGTATGTATGGAAGAAACTGAATCCTCTGGCTTCATGGAGATGGCTAGAGAGGCAGCTTTCTCTCTGACAGAAGTGCTGGCAGAAGCTATTGTTATTCTGCTGAGCCCTCTCCACACAGATACCCCAGTCTGGTGCCATATCTGAGTCTTATTAACCTGCCTAACACTGTTCACCCTAGCCAACTTATGGGCCCACCCAAGCCATTTCCAGTGGCATTCCATACAAATGACCTGTCTTGATTTATTCTGTGAAGAAAGAAACAGAATTTTGCAAGATTCTGTTTTTTTTTTTTCTAAAACCTAGCTTAAGTCCTAAACTGTCATTGGTTTGATTTTTTGAATTTACACTTATCTTAGCTCTTTCTGATTAGGATTATGTTGCTTAAAGTCAAACACTTCCAGGTGAATAAAACAATGAAAGGGCTCTAGCTGGTTTGGCTCAGTGGATAGAGCGTCGGCCTATGGACTGAGGGGTCCTGGGTTTGATTCTGGTCAAGGGCCCATGCCCGGGTTGTGGGCTCGATCTCTAGTAGAGGGCGTGCAGGAGGCATCCAATCAATGATTCTCTCTCATCATTGATGTTTCTCTCTCTCCCTCTTCCTTCTTCTCTGAAATTAATAAAAATATATATTTTTTTTAAAAAAGAAAGGACATTCAAAGAAGAAAAGGCAAAATAAGCAAAGACAAAGACTAACACTGCATTATGAGTTTTACTTGTTCAGGAAGTATCCTATATAATAAAAAGCTAATATGCTAATTAGACCAAACAGCAGAACTACTGTCCTGACGAAGCTGGGGCTACGAGGGCCAAGCCCCTTGTATGAATTTCGTGCATCGGGCCTCTAGTAATGTCAATATAGTTACACTAGAGATTCTAATAGGACAGGACAAAAAAAATGGGAGGATTAAAAATAAGAGATGTTATGTGTCTTAATTTTGTTGATCATGTAAAAAGTTGTACAAATTAGCGGCATTAAATTAAGGTTGCTGTCTATCTTTGACTATATGGTTTGGCTTGTTACTTTTTCAAAATGTTGCTTCATCAAACTCTTTCTTGCCTTTCTTTGTATTCATCTCAGAAACATTTTCTAAAAATGCCATTCCCATAGGAAATGGCTTGACATTAAATTTATATCTGGAGAAAAAAGAAAGGAGATATACTGAATTCCAACAAGGAACCCAAAACCATGCTCTGGGTGCTCTACACAAGAATTTTAATATTTAATGAATATAAATAGGAAACATACAAACAAAAACACCAGCAAGAAGAGTAACCAAGTATACAGAAATGAGCCTTTCAGGAAGATGGGTGTGGAGAGTTTGAATGAGCTAACATGTTTTATTTAATTAGAGTCAATATGAAATACTAATATAAAATTTCTACTGATTGTCATTTGAACTTCAAAAATTAAGGATCAGTCTTATGTACAATGAAAGTTAAGGACAACATAACATTTTTGGTAACTTTTTTTTTTACTAGTAAGCAAAAGAGAGCTATCAGTCATCTAAATGAGTATAATATGGTTATGAATTGAATTCAAATTGAGCACAGAAGCAACATGCCAATAACTCCTCAGTTTTATCCCATTGGTTTCGTACAGATAGAAAACTATCATTTGTTCATGTTGTCTTGAACAATGGATATCAAAACAAAATTACATTAAAAAATACTGAAGCTCCTAGAAGGTACCACAAAGACATGTACAGCCATTCATTACAAAGAATGGATAATAGTTTACAAAACTGTTTATAACTTGCAATATTTAGAGCTGTACAATATTCCATTCATATGAGTGCAAATTTGCTCTATAACAAAACCGTTTTTGGCAAATTGAGTAGATATTTTAAATTAATGCATTTCATTATTGCGACCAGATAGAAAGTCTTCTTGGGAGAATTATATGGTTATATGCAACTATATATATTTTTCCAGCTTTATTGATACATAATTGACATATAGCATTGTGTAACTTTAAGGTATATGAGGCTAGGACTTGATATGTAAAATGATTACTACAATCAGGTTAATTAACATGTCCATCACCTCACACAGTGACCTTTTTTTTTTCTTTGTTGTAAAAACTTTTAAAATCTACACACTGAGCAACTTTGAAGTATACAATTCAGTATTGTTGACTATAGTCACTATCCTGTATGTTACATTTTGAGAATTTACTCATTTATAAGTGGAAGTCTGTACCCTTTAACAACCTTTACATATTTCCTTCATCCCCCATCACTGGCAACCATCAATTCACTCTCTGTTTCCATGAATTTTGTTTTTTTGTTTTTCTTTTGTTTGTTGCTTTTACCTCACATATAAGTGAGCAAATATATCAGGAGACATTTGAACTGTATATATTGGTTTGAACATTAAAAGTTTTGAATAATGTGACATTTAATTTGTAGTAATATTCTTATACTTCCTTTGTATTTTTGCACAAAGATATTTGAAATATTTATTATAAAAACATCTTTCTAAAAATCTAATAAACTAAAGTTATAATTTAATATTGCTAGTCTGATATAATTATTCAATGAAACATTAAGCACATTAAAAATAATTGTCTCTAATATATAAATTATTAAAAAAGTCTTTAACTGTCACTGAGTCACATCTTCATGGTTTTCCACAATTAATATTAAAAAAAAATCTAATAATGCTGAAAATCTGAAACATGAAGGAACACAACTAAAGTTTGCAATCACTGATTAACAATTAAGTGAGAATTTCTTTTGAAAAAAATGGATTACAGACCAGAGAGATGTTTCTAGATATGGGCAAATGAGACAAACTGAAGTATAATGTAAACACCCTTTCACCTAGCAATGCCATGAAAATCAGAACATAGGGCCACCAAGTAAACCTCTCAAAAATGCACAAGTTAGACAAGGAAGATGGTGACTGGCAGGAAGGTAGGGAGGGAGAGAGTGTGAGAGAGTGAGGAAGCAATAGATGAGTGTGTGGACATGTGTGGTGTGTGTGTGTGTATGTGTGTGTATGAGCTAGGGACAGTTAGATTCTGGAGGTCTTCTAAGGGGCTGCCAAATCGGGCAGTCTTAGACGGCGGAGCCCCGCTCCCAGCGCAGACACTCCTGGGCGGCCAGCGCAGGCACAGAGACCACACCATCTTGAGAAACAGAGCTGCTTGAGACTAGGATCCTGGCCTCAGCACCACCCAGTCTGGTCTCTGATGCAGACCAGGATCCTGCAGCCACTGGGGACAGAGACCTGCGACCACAGCTACAGACCCACGGACACCAAGAATCCAGACATCCCGGCGGCAGATCTCTGTGAGTAACATAGCCCCTCCCCCTCCCCACAGGCTCGTAGGCAGCACCATAGTAACTGATAGACCCACCCCTCGCCCGGGCCTCAGTGCTGCTACAGGAATCTTAGCCTGGGAACGCGCGAACACTGGGAACTTGTTCCCCGCAGCACGGGCTCCGGGACCCCAATTCTCTGGGCCGGAGGCAGCACTAAGCACCAGTGAATTTATTCTGTTTCTTATCACCTGCACCTGGGATCCCTGATTCCCAGTGCATTCACACTAAGAGCCAGTGACTCCAATTCTTGGTGCATG
>NW_005363099.1:244636-251853 GCF_000412655.1 Myotis brandtii | reverse complement strand
CACCCCTATGTTCATAGCAGCACAATTCACCATAGCTAAGATTTGGAAACAGCCTAAGTGCCCATCAGCAGATGAGTGGATTGAAAAACTGTGGTACATCTACACGGAAGAATACTACACTGCGGTAAAAAAAGAAGGAATTCTTGCCATTTGCAACAGTATGGATGGAACTGGAGAACATTATGCTAAAAATAAGCCATGGACACAGACAACAGGAGGATGAGAGCATGAGTGGGGTGGGTGTTTGGAGTTAGTAGGGGGATGAGAACACATTTGTAATACCTTAACCAATAAAGAAATTAAAGATAAAACAAAAAACTAAAAACAAAAAAATACACAAGTTAGATATGTTTCAGCTGTATGAAATATCAGATGGCTATATCTAATTTGTTGACTGTTCTATCACTTATATGGATTCCATAGCCCATTTTCCCTCCCTACACTATACTAGAGGATTATAAGCTTTTTGAGAATTTGATGCTTAAAATTCTTTAAAGATTCAGCAAAGACATATTGTTATGAGATAATCAATATAACAACTCATGAGACAGAGATAACATCTAGATTCAAATTCACAGAATTATAGAATTTAGACATTTTCTTTTAATAAAGATGTTGGGAAGGATTCATTTTTACCTACATCAATGTTATATACTAAGTTAGTCCTATATTATTTTATGAGTAAAGTATTAAATAAACCTCAAAATAGAATATATATTCATCTAATTTGTCTCTTTAAATATTAAAATTTAGATATCCTTGGCTATGTTCTTGAACATGACATAAAACAAAAATTGCCAGGTTCCTATGGAACTTGGTTATCTTTTCAGTGTTTGAAATGTCTGTGCCACAGTCTAAAATGCACTCAATGCATACACTATTTTTTTTTACAACCAACAATTATTGCAAAATCAAACTGGAACAAAGAATAAGAATAAATTAAGAACACAGACTGTGGAATCTCAGAGGGAAGGTGGGGTAGGTGCGTGAGTGGGAAGAGATCAAACAAAGAATTTGTATGCATAGATGCATAACGCATGGACACAGACAATAGGGTGGTGAAGGCCTAGGGTGGGGAGCAGCAGGCCAGAACTCCCCCTCCCCACAGGCTCGTAGGCAGCACCATAGTAACTGATAGACCCACCCCTCGCCCGGGCCTCAGTGCTGCTACAGGAATCTTAGCCTGGGAACGCGCGAACACTGGGAACTTGTTCCCCGCAGCACGGGCTCCGGGACCCCAATTCTCTGGGCCGGAGGCAGCACTAAGCACCAGTGAATTTATACACAGACAATAGGGTGGTGAAGGCCTAGGGTGGGGAGCAGGAGCAGGCCAGAAGGGGTCAGTGGGGGAGAAAAGGGGACATATGTAAATACTCTCAACACTAAAGATTTTTAAAAAAATAAAATGAAAAGAAAGAAAAAATGTTTAAAGAAAAAAGAAAAGATGCAATATCTTATTTAAAGAACAACAACAAAAAAAGAGTAAAGAATTTCTGAGTTGTTTAAATATAAAAAGTTGTAAAAAACAGTATTTAAGTAAAATATTATGTTTAAGCAGGTTTCATTAACTTTGTGGGTCCATTTGCAAGTGTATATGCGTTTTTTTTCTATTTTTATAGCAGCATTTAGAAATTCCCATGTAAACTTATGTCTTATGCACATAAGTTTACAGAAGTGTAATAAAGTTGGCAGCCAGAAAGCAAAAAAGAGAAAAAGAAAAAAATATATATTGTAGGATTAAAGAGGTTAGTTCTCCTGCGTTTGAGGAACAGTTATAGTTGAATAAATGAGGGAGATGGCTGGAAAGAATTTAAGTTAAAGTCAGATAGTGAAATGGTTGAATTTGTTATTATGAAACACTGCCATTCTTGTTGTTGGCAATGACTAAGGTGGCATGGTGGGAAAGGGTGGAAGATGCAAATTAGTGATAAACATCATTTTATACTTACAGAGATTAAATATAAAGCATTTCAAAAATATAATAAATCTTATTTTCATTTTAAATGCTAAGGAAAAGTATTATAGAAATATGATAAATCCATTTTTTTCATTTTACATTTCTACCATATGTTTCAGTATTGTTGAAAACTTTATCTCGACTCTCAGTAATCAAATTCTACTAATGTCAGCTGAGTGCTTTGCATATGTCACTTCATTTAATCCTCACAATTAGCACATGAAAATATGTACTGGTGTAAACCTCAGCTTATAGATGAAAAATCTGTAAATCAAAAAATGTGAGTTATTTTTTAAGCTACACAGCATATGGTGGCAAAACAGGGTTCAAAGCCAGATAATCAGACTGCACGAACTATATTCATTCTTAAGCATGATTGCATTACACAACTATCCAAAATAATACCAGGAAAAAGAAGAGCTCTTACTGAATATTTCTACTGAATATTCAGTATTTCTACTGAACAGTAAAAGTAACAATTGTGTTTAAGTATACAATACAAGGGATATTTCCCTGCAGCATTTATTAACTTTGGACTCTTGGCCATCCATTAGCAAATCTAATGAGATCCAGGAAGATTGCCTAAAGAAAATGCACATACATATCTATTTTAATGTGGTTTTGTATAGTCTCTTTAAAAAAAACTAAAGGAAAACAAATAAAGATTTATTAAAATGATAGGCACATAGAAATATACAATCTGAAACTCTTGGGTAAGATACTTAATACTTTGTGCAACATGGGAGATTTGTCTAAAAACATGGTTATGCTTTTTGTAGTAACTTTCAGCTTTAAGGATTTTAAAATATAGTTGTGATCAGAATTAATGAGCCCCAGTTGACAGAGCCGTCCATAGCATTATGATATTCTTTTATGTGAGTCCTGAAAATTCTAAACATCCTGTACTTCACTGAGGTTCTGGCTGGCAAGGAATAATAAGCATAAGACCTCCTTATGAGTTGTTGAGTTGTTTGAAAAAATTTTTTTGCAAAGGTCAGTTCCCCACGGGATTGATATTGGTAATTGGTTCAAAGCAAACTACCTCTCCAAAATGTGTCGCTTTTTGTCTGATTAGAGCTTAGAGGCCAAAACAAAAGAGGGTTTTAAATGATCTTGGTTTCTGAGTCAGATTTATTCAGAGTTGCTTTCAAGGGCATATGAATCCATACTCCTCAGTATATTATTCAGAAAATTCTGTGGTGAGGCAGGGTTCTTACCTTGTGAGAATTATTGATTTCTTTTTAAGTTAAAATTGGCATTTTTAGAGCTTATTATTTGCTTCCCTCTGGCAGCTGCCATGTTGCTGTGAACATGAATGTCTCTGCCATCATTTGTGACATCCTCCGTAGGAGGCCCGTCAGGAAATGTTGGTCTCAGACTCTACCCGGGTGCAGATTTAACAATCAGAAGACTCCTCCACTTTAATAAAACATTAAAAACAGTCTTGGCAGCATGAGGATTGAGAGCACGACAGTGGTAAACTCTGAGCAGTCTGTGGTATTCCTAGAGGATCAGGATGAGACCACTCCGTTATTTTCATACTTCCAGACATGGTCAAAGCCTGTGTAATTAACCTGTGAAAATATATATTAGTAATGACCAACATGGCAAATATATTAAAAATAAGCCATAGATGAAATTGTAAGAAATTTTTTTAAAGTTCAATTCTATGTTAGTTCTTTCTAGTAGAAGCACAAAAAGGGAAATGATGACAAAGTTCTTACCTTCGTTTTTGTGTCTTACAAATTATATGATTATTCATGCTAATTAGTACAACTTGTCTTATCTTCAAAGAGTTTCTAAAGAAATTATAAGAAGAAAAGAAAATGGATAGAAGATTTAAAAATGAGAATGAACTACCGATAAGAAAAATATAACTTGATCATCTACTCTTGCACTCTAAAACATGATTATTAGCTATGTGGAACAGTATGCAGTCCTCTGAGACTGTAAAAGATACAGTGGTTTTAAGATTTAAATGGGCCAAATTTAACTATACAATCAGTTATAAGCAAATGGTGGGGATAGAACAAAATTTAGCCAAAGTGTCTCCCTCAGATATTTATAAGTAATTACCTACCACACCAAGCATGTTATATGGAACTATAGTTTGACATTGTAATTTGAAGTAATTATTGAACTTCAGAGTGATTATAATTAATTGTAAAAAATCTGATCATTGACATTAACCATAGTTAGGGAAGTACTATGCCTACCACCCAGAGATTTCCTGGTGCTCATTCATGTATTTTCAAAAGACAAGTGACCTGGACTGGAAATATGAATGCTTTGCTCCCTACATGGGTTATGGTACGACTATTGCCCATAACTTCCGTTGCTCTAATTCTATTTTCAGCTTCTCATTATAATTTGTCTGACCATGAAGCTTTCCTCTGGGTAGAGAGTGCACTGAAATCATTATTAAACATTTTAAACTACTGGACAGTTGATCTTCTCATTGCAAATTACTGGACTATAATTCTGTTTGGATTTTAATACTATTTTATGATTAGTATGATTTCTCCACCTGAGAATCATTTAGAATTTTAGTTTTAGCTAAAAAAAGAAAATAACAAAAAATAATATTTTCATGCTTAGAAGCTTCAGTGACATTTCTGGAATATGTTTAATTAAATGGGAATCTTCCATGTTGAGAGGTGCCTTGACAGAGACATTCAATTAAATCAGTTAGCCAGTCATTTTTCCTTCATGACCCTCAGCTTTTGAGAACTAAACTAAGTCAATTTGGTAGATAGTCCATCCATAGGCTTCAGAAATTAGAGATGAGGGCTTTAATTTGCCTTTCTCACCATCTTTCTTCTATCTGGAGTTACCAGATGAGAGCAAGACTCTGAATGAATTCTGCACCAAAAAGCAGGCAAAAATTAAGTCACACAACTTATTCTTGTGAGCTCAGCAAAGTTGCAGGCATTCCTAAGCACTTTTTTTATGATTGATTCAAGGCACATGCAATGATATTTTAGCAGCAGGAGCCAGCTAACCTTTAGTTGGAATCTCATTACAAAATTCTCCATTATGTGGCAAAAAAATGGAATCAAATGGATATCCAGTTCACAGAGCTCCAATGCAAGGGGTATAGATTGTTATATTTTTGTTCATACAAGGGCTAAAGTTCTTGAATAATATTTAGTGCCAATTCATATCTAGAACAGCAATGTTGAATTATTTCTAACACTTCTTATGCTGATACAGTTACTCTCTTGCCAACAACCCAGCAATCATGATAATATTACTGACAATCATTTTGCTTGAGAAAAGATTAAGTTGTAAGTTTTGCCTACATCTCCATCTCTGCAGCTTTTTTGTATGCAACGTTCACTAAGAAGTTGAAGTCAAACAAAATTATGGTTGTGATCCAGTGAGGTAGGGGGGAAAGTTTTAAAAGACCATTCATTGTGTCAGCACTCTGTCCAAATGTACATGTGTCCTTTGAGGACATGTCAGGGAGGTGGCTGTAAGGTTACTACCTGGTATCTGTCATTTCTCTGTGTATTATTTCACATCATTGGGAAAGGCACATCTCACAAGACAGTCACTATTACCAGTCTCAATGAAGTGGCAGATCAGTGATGGATGAGCCGAAACTGATTCTCATGAAAAGAGCTTAGGGGAAGGTGGCACCTTGGGAACAGTCGTGTCTATCTGGATAAAAATACAGCGAAACCTAGACTAAGCATGAAGTTGTTGATACTACTGCTAACTCCACAGGGCTAGTTCATCAATGTCAGCCCCTATGTGGTAAACTGTGAACTGATTTGAATCTTTGTTTGCTTACTCAGTGCGTCAGAGAAGAACACAATGAACTACTGGAAAGCCAATTACCATTCTCTAACATAGGTAGGTGTAATGATACACTAGAGGTTTGTGTTTCTCCCCCTTGTTTTTAGGGAGAAACTCTGTATTGGTGCACCTGCAGCTAATCCCAGGAGACTACACAGTTGCCTTAGAAGGGTCCCCTCCTGCTTTTGCTCCAGCCTGGTGAAGAACTATCTAGCAAAAGGTTCATGTGTCATCATCTTCAGTTTCAGTGCCACATACTGCAATGACACCTTTATGGACTTTCATTCTTTTTTTTTTTCTTTTTTCTTTTTTTTTACTTCATTGGGAAAACAAAAGTAGTTTTTTAAAGTCAGGCTTGGCCCTAGGAGGGAGCTCAGTTGGTTAAAGCATCATCCTGATAGGCCAAGGTTGCAGGCTTAATCCCGAGTCAGGATCCATACAAGAAACAAGCGAGGAATGCACAAATAAGTGGAACAAAAAGATCCGTGTTTCTCTCTCTCCCTTCCTCTCTCTACAAGGAAAAAAAAAAGGAGTCAGAATTGGCAAGAAAGAGGGCAAGTTTTTCTCCTCCACAAATTACTCTCCCAAAGTTCTGGAAAGTGCTTTGGCTGTGATTGGTAAGCTCGTGTATTCAATCTTAGACCCTTGGACCTTTGATGCTGTTCCACAGTTGTCACGGGGGATTCTACCTCTCTAATTTACTCTCCATGCATTCCACTGCTTCAATCCGGGCTGCTGCTATGGCCCCCATTCCTAGCATCTTGTGTTTGTATAAGCGCATGTGTATGTGTTAACACAAAAGAGAAAAAGATATTGGAGGTCTTCCCTGCAGCCTCAGTCTCTGCTCTTCTTCCAACAACCCCACCCCTCACTCTCACCAACCTGCCAGCAGTGAATAAGTGAGACTAAGAGCGAGCAAGGATTTTGAATCAGAATGGCTCACATAACAAGCAACTATTTTCAGAGTGTGCATTTCTGTGTCTATTAAGTTTAGCCTCTCTCAGAGGTGTAGATTAAAGGCAGCACACAGAAGTACACATTAATGTTGAACTTTATATACTGAATCATTCCAAAGTAAATTAAGGCAATATAACACTGCCATCACACATTTCTTTTTCAATTTTAAACATATATTTTGCATTAATATTGCACCATAATTTCTTGAAAAATCTCAAATGACCTTATGAGTTAATTTTGACATGCTTAGAATGGACACTGATAGCTGTAAGTTCATACAACTTGCTCCTCTGGTTTTAAGATTGCCCATATATACAAGACAGCATGCCAATATGAAAATCACCAAATTGGATTTTACTTGATTATTTACTTTTGTGTTATTATTTATACTAGTAGCACAGTGCACAAAATTCGTGCACATTAAAAGGGAATTAATTGCCCCAACTGGTTTGGCTCAGTGGATAGAGCATCGGCCTGCGGACTCAAGGGTCCTGGGTTCGAT
>NW_005363099.1:217612-243764 GCF_000412655.1 Myotis brandtii | reverse complement strand
TTTGAACATGCTCATTTTTTGGACAAAGAATTGCATGTTTAGATATATTTTTAATATTATCTATAGCAGTGGTTCTCAACCTTGCCTGCACATTAGAATCACCTGGGAATCTTTTTAAAATCCTGATTCCTGGGCCTCATCCTCTGGAAATTGTTTCTTTGTTATGGGGTGGGGCCACAACATTAGTAACAAAGAAACAGAATTAAAACTTTATTGTGGGGAGCCGCTACAGTGTTTTGGACAGGTTCAAGCCTTGGACTGATGACTAGGGCACAGTCCTCTCATTGCTACGTGCAAGTCCCAGCTTGGAGGGCAGGGCCCTCCCAGCACAATTATAGCCAACAGCTGTAGTTGTAAGCTTGAACCTATTTTCTGAACACGTGCCTGAGTGATGTAGGCTTGATGGAGTTCAGGTGCATTTAGTTGAGTAGGATTGAAACCCAGGAGAATGTTGTAAACATCTTGGTCACACCCTTACTTTGCCTTGTAGCTTCTGCTATAAAATAAAGGCATGGCTGTGGGCATGGTTGCTGTCTCTCAGAGAAGCAGTGTCCCACTGAGACCCAGCTTTCATTCTCTTGTCTGTCTTTTCTAAGCCTGTCAGCAGCCCCCACTCAGGTTCACCCTTGGCTGTGCTGGTGCGGCACACTTCATAAAGAGATGCCTCCATGCTCCCAGGGCGGGTTCCTGCCTCAAACCCCACCCTTACAGGAAATAGCTCCGGGAAACAGCCTGGGGGAGGGCTCAGCTGTTGCCAAGAGAACCCCTGCAGGACTGACTTCTTCTGCTTGGTCGTGGTTCTAGTGGTCGTGATGAACACTACCCAGGGTTTTTATATAAGTAGATAGTTCTGGTGAACTGCTAAGACAGAAAGATAAATTGATCAATTTCTATTATGCACTTTCTGTGTAATCTAAAACATTGTCCAAATTTCCCATACTTTAACTATTTTAAAATACTATAACGTAAGTCTTAAAGGTTTGTAATAAGCATTTCAAATAACAGCAAGCTGATGCTTATTAAAGAAGTACTTTTCACAAAAATTTTGCTATTTTAACAAGATTAAAAATAATGCAAAAATGAGACTGAGGAGCTTATCTAAGCCAATTTATTAGCAGTTGTGACTGAATCAAATTCTATTATTGGCAACTTACTCCAGAGCCTACACACAGGATCCTTATTCTGTCATGCCCCTTGTAGTTTGCAAAATAAAGTGTAAGGATTAGAAATTCATATGCCTAAGGATTAGAAAACTCATAGTGGTAGTGGCATGCAAAAACTTGTTGTTTTTTTCACTCCATATTTAGTGGTTTTTCCACCTCTGTTTTAAAATACTTTCCAAAGTACTCTAAGTTAAACTAATAAAAACATATATACTCCTGTGTATAAGCCTGAAATTATGTTAAATGTTTTTGATATGATTAATACAGCTCTTTTGTAAGAAAGTACTTGCCATACACTACAAGAATAACTTATCCATTCTGCATATGACTTTAAGTGGTATTAATCAATGGGGTTATTCAATAAATAAAATTATTCTATAAAACTTAACTTCATGTTCCAATGACCTCTTTTGTTTCTGTATATCCTTCCAGCAGAGGCTCTGATGGCCTTTGTTTGGGCTTTTCTTTTAGGGGTGTTTGTATTGTCCAACCCTGGAGCACATGGCAAGTTTTTTGACTGTCCAGTATAATAAAAATGATGTCTACCCTGGAGAAAGGATGGCAGTTTTTCTTCAAGTTCATAGAAAAGATTTGGGTTGTTGACTGAGCTGGTTTGGCTCAATGGATGGAGCATCGGCCTGCGGACTGAAGGGTCCCAGGTTCGATTCCAGTCAGGGGCACATGCTCAGGTTGCTGGCTTGATCCCCAGTAGGGGCCATTTGGAAGCAGCAGGAGGCAGCCGGTCAGTGATTCTCATCATTGATGTTTCTCTCCCTCCCTCCCTCTCCCTTCCTCTCTGAAATCAATAAAAATATATTTTTTTAAAAATCCAGTATATTGACTTTATATTCCCTTAGACTAAATGTTACTACATTTTCTTTTGTAAACCTTTGAATCTGCCTTTTTCCATTCTTGCATTCTTATTCAGATCTTCCTGAGTAAAATTTAAAATAATTCAAAATCAACAACAGAGCAGGGAGAGATACTCTTACATAAAACACTAGAGTCAAATTTTTATTTCCTGCGTGAAAAGAGACTCTAGTAACAATTATTGCCTTTAAGTCATTTAGTGGAATATAATTACACTAAACTCATTTCTGTGGCAAAATATAATTAGCTGCCACAGTAAATATAAATATGATCACCAGGAAGTTCAAGCTAGACAGCCTGGTAAATCTAGCACAGGCAGCACTGAATGCCAACAGCAGAATTAAGGACTTGTTACTGATGGCCCCATTTCTGTTTCTGGACCTAAACTGGAGAAGTGACTTACACTAATTCAGAAATTATATAGGAAATTCAACTAACATTGAAAGACTGTTCCATATTTGTACGAAGAGAATAAAGATATACCCTCATAGTGATTAAATCAGATAATGTGTGGACAGCCCCTGGTGGGTAAGTAGGTGCCCAATATATATCCATTTTCTACCTTCCTCCAACTGGTTCCCATCCCTTTGAGTCACTTCTGTTCAGTGAGATGTCTAAGTTGGTTCCACAGCTAGGACAGAGGGAAGTGCTCACTACTTTGTAACTTCATCGGTTCCCAAATTTCAGAGTGCATAGGAATCACCAGCAGAGGTGGTTAAACTGCAGTCCTACAGACCCCACCCTACAGAGATTCAGAAGGTTGGGGTCAAACCTAGAAATCTACATTTTTAATCTTTATTAGAGTTGTTTAAAATATATTTGCATTTCATTTATTGTGTTGGCATCAAAATATATTCAGAGATGTTTTATCTTGTTTCTTCATTAACGTCAAAAATTTGTAAACTTTCTAAACTGCTATGTAACTAAAAATTTTAAGACTACCCTGTTTTAAAATTTCCTTTATTCCTTTAGATCTTTATGAAACATTTCATATTTTGTAGATCATAGTGTTTTATTAACAGATTCATGTATTCTTTTCTCATTCCTTTAATACAAAAAACTTCAGTCATCAGTTATTTTCATCTAAGTGCAGGACTCATAATATCGACATTAGATCAGTCATTCAGTGGGTCACACACGGTTACCCTCATTGTGCAAATACCCACTCAAAAGAAAAGCTGAATAACAGATACCTCCAGGTATATACAACCACCTTAGTTTCTTGAAGTGAACTAGTACTGTTTACAGGTCAAATGCTAATCTACAAAAATAAACTGAGAAAGACTCAAGTGTACAGCTATACATATCAGATGGCAAGTTCATTTCAACAAGAACCTCCATGACTAACTTCATTTGTACAGTTCTATATATATGATTAAGATTTTCTAAGTTCAGGCTTCCTCAGTGATGAGGCAAATCCACTATATGCACAGATTCTCCTAGGTCTCTTCCCTTCATCCTGTGGGACTTAGAAGTCCAATGAGAACCAATGCAAAATTAAATTTCAGAGTACTCAATGTGCCATCAGTAATACATTATTTTTGTCTCTGACCCAGGAGTCTTTGACCTGTGCCAACATCCCTGAAACTGTAGAAGGATGATTTGTGAGCTTGCAAGTAGTGTACAATTACACTTACCTTCATAATTATTAGCATTGTCATGACTAAATTTCTATTCTTTCCTTTAATATAAAGCAGAGGTAATGTACATGTATTGAAAAAAGGTATTAATCTCCCAAAGAGAAGAATTGACTGTATGATAATAGAAGCATTTGATGTACCCTTTATAAAACATTGATTATTTTTATTAAGACTGCCTTAAATTGATAGCTCACAAGCCAAAAATAAAAATTTGACTTGTTTTTTGTATGTTTAAAAGTAAAAAATATAATAAAAAAAAATCATCCCATATATATTGGGTATATCCAGGACTGAAATTCTGCATCCTAGGACATGCATATGTTTAGCTATTGTAGATATTGCCAACCATTTTTTGGGTGGTTTTATAAAATTACACTCCCAATAGCAATGTATGAGAGTTTATTTATGGTATCTCAAAACTAAAAACCAAATATCTTTTGAATTAGAATAAAGTAGAGGGAGGCCATATCTCCATTTATATGATTCACATCCCCACAGTTTAAGAAACATTACAAATCTTAACTTGTAATCAGAAACCATGTCACTATATCTAACTTCAAGCATTTATAGTGTCATGAAAGAGGCATAATGCAAAGAATGACATATTCAAGCAGTATTATATGAATTTTGCGAAAATATGCATTTATATAAAAATAAAAAGCTATAGAGTTTAATTTTTCAAGAATACAACTACTCTCTAATGCATGTGCATTTTAAATATGTGGTTG
The DNA here is from genome assembly GCF_000412655.1 of Myotis brandtii. Lineage (NCBI taxonomy): Eukaryota > Metazoa > Chordata > Mammalia > Chiroptera > Vespertilionidae > Myotis > Myotis brandtii. Next base: position 239,363 of record NW_005363099.1, on the reverse strand, counting down.
CAATCTCTAAAGATGGCCACAGAAATCCATCCTCTTTTAGAATCGGAATGGAGTTACTTACTAGAATGCAGTAAAAGTGATGTTCTGAAACTCCCAAGCTTAGACCTTAAAATGACTGTCAGATTTTACTTCCTGTTTCTTTAAATCTAGCCTCCATGCCCTAAGAGGCCCAAGTCAAATGAAGAGGCCAAATTGAGCATATTCAAAGTACTATATTTAACTCCTACAGGTGAGCTTCCAGCCAATAGTCATATGAGCCATATGAGTGATCATTTTGGATAGCTGAGTCCAGTTGAGTTCCCAAATAAGTATAGTTTAGGTGACAACATTTATATCATTAGATCCACTGGGGCAATCCTAATCATACTACAAAATCATGAGGGATAAGAAAGTGGTTCTTATTTTAAGCTATCAGTTTTTCAGGTGGTAAACAGTAATAGATAACCAAAATGATACATGTATTACTATTTTTCAGAGTAGAGAAATCAAGGAGTTAATATCATATTATGTATACACACACACACATACCAATTTTGAATTAACATTTTGTAAATGTTCATTTTGGGTGTCTTGCTGGCAACATAATTAAGGGACACTGACAAGTGTTCATGTAAAGTCAGTATGATTACTCTCAGCATGACAAGAAGTGATTTTCAAGTCAATAACTCCCTTTTCAATTGACATGTAATACCACATGATATGCATGTGCTGAAATTGATCTCTGTGCACTAAGATGTTTTGAAAAAAAAGTCCGAATTGGAAATATATGTCAGACTTGCTGGTGATTAAGTTTTAGAAGACAATAGTGCCATTGCATTTTGAGACACTAAAGGATACTTTCTTCACTAATATTCTATGTGTCTTTCATTATTTCCATCATTTGGGCAGTTTTAGCCACATTATTAAGTTCCCCTGGAGAAACAGAAGAGTCAAGTTCATTTACATATATATCCTATCTAATAAAGAGGGGATATGCTAATTGACCCTCACACCATCACAAAGATGGTGGTACCCACAGCCAATAAGGAGGGAATATGCTAATTGACTGCCCTGCCCTCAAAGATGGTGGCACCGGCAGCCATAAGATGGTGGCGCCCAGTCCCCTTAGCCCTGCCAGGGCGGCAGGCGTGCAGCAAGGCCAGGCCCACCCCAAGGCAAGCCCGGCCACTCTGCGCACCTGCCTCTGGATTCCCCCAGTGTCCTCAGCCCCCCAGGGCCTGCCCGAGGTGCAGGCAAGCTCGGATGGCAGCTGCCCAGTCACCCAGGATCAGCCTGAGTCAAAGGCAAGCCTTGGATGGTGGCTGCCCAGCTGCCCAGTGTCAGCCCAAGGCACAGGCAAGCCTCAGATGTTGGCTACCCAGATGCCCAGGGCTGCCCGAGGCACAGGTAATCAGGGCCAGCCGAGTCTTGTGCTGCTGGCAGTGGCAGCAGCAGAGGTGGGATGGGACGTCACCTTCCTATGATTTCCAGGTCACCTCCCACCTCTGAGGGCTCCTAGACTGTGAGAGCTGGCAGGCCGGGCTGAGGGACACCCCCTCCAGTGCATGAATTTTCATGCACCAGGCCTCTAATATATATACATTTTTATTGATTTCAGAGAGAAAAGGAGAGAGAGAAACATCAATGATGAGAGAGAATCATTGATTGGCTTCCTCCTACACACCCACTACTGTGAATCGAGCCCACAACCCAGGCATGTGCCCTGACAGGGAATCGAACCGAGACCTCCTGGTTCATAGGTTGATGCTAAACCACTGAGCACACCAGCTGGCCAAGAGTCAAATTCTTGATTTTTTTATATTCAAACCCCAGGGCATACTCAAGGTATTCTCAGTTGAATTGTTTTCCTTTATTCATAGAAGGAAAGCATTACATTATACAAACATTGTTTCTCTCTCTCTCTCTCTCTCTCTCTCTCTCTCTCTTTTACTATTATAATAAAAAAATAGATGAGCAAGAAAGAAGAAAAGGAAGAGGGAAAGGGTGCGGGAGAGAGAGAATGGAAGAAAGGGAGAGAGGAAGAAAGAGAGGGTGATATTAAAAATGGCAGTATTCCTCCTCAGGAGCTCATATCAGGCTTAGATAATGGGTCATGATGCTCCTTCCCTCTGAGCCTGAACACAGCTGTGATTTATTTTCAAGTTGATACTCCAGAAAATCATTACTAATTTACTGAAAATGGCAACTGAGACAATATATATTTTCTATTCTTATTATAGATGGATCAATTTTTTTTCCTCTTGAGAAATTATCAAAACTGATACATAACTGTAATTATTAGCACATCACTTCATATTTTCTTTCTCATAGATTATCAATGTATATGGATTCTTTCACATATTCAAGATACACATGTCAAAATGCACAGTGTTTGTGTGCTTGAGATATGAAGAGGAATCCAATTGTTCTGGTCATTGAGGAACTTAAAAACTACTATAAACAAGAGGTGGGGAAAAGACAGAGGAAAAGATAAGAAATATAAAAGGTAGTATTACTATAGGTGGAAGAGAAGTAAGAAAAGATAAAGTTATGCTTGAGCTTTACTAGGCTTTGCAAGTTGAACTTTGCAGCCACAGCAGTACTCTGCCATTCAGGAGCAGAGGCAAGGGGATAGGACAAAGGAGCAATTGAGTAAGTGAAAAATATTACAATTTCAACAAATTCAGGAGTTTGTGTACCGCTACTACTTGTCACTGCTATTTATCCAATACCTAAAATAGTGCTTAGCACATAGTTGGTGTTAAATAGTGTTTCCTGACTGAATTATATTTTCTCATATTCATCTTGTCTGAAGTATTTCCAAGGTTAAAGGGAGGTAGGGATATATTCTTTGTTCATGCAGTTTCACACAATGAGTTCGATGCTATTTTATATGTCGGGAAATAGTTCAATAGGGTTGAATTTGAAGCTGTTAGCTATGCATATCTTTCATTATCATTTCATAACACTGTCAAGTGGCTGGAGAAGGAATTTACTTTTCTCAAGGCCTGGCTTAGGTCTGTCCGTGTATTCTGCTGCTGGGTAGTCAAGCATATTTTTAAAGCTATTTTATAGTGTTCTTCTGAATTGAGCAATACCCTAGGGAGCTGTCAAAGCATTGCCTGAGGTGATTTCATATGTTTGTGCTTATAATTGTGAAAATGTAACTGCAGTGGCACAGCATGAACTTGTACTGGGACAAGTCTGCATTGTTTTACATCTGCTGCAACAGTACTCTGCCATCCAGGAGCAAGAGGATAGGGGTGGGGGTGTGAATAATTGCAGCTGGGTTATGATTGCTGTGGGCAAAATGGAAACTAGCAAAGGAGTTGGAAGATGGCAATAAAAAGCCTTAGGGAGTTCAGTGGATTGCGTAGTGCATCGTCCACCCACCCCATGTTGACTGGCTAAGAGCCCTCCACTGAGTGCCGGAATAACTCTCAGGCCAAGAAACCAAATCATCCATGTAATTCATGCCTCCTCATCCAGGGGAGTCAACATCCAAAGACCGGGACTAGGAAACCAGCATCATTCTTAGAAGTGAAGTGAAGATGGAGGTGGGAGGACGATGTCAATCTTGCCTCAAGGTAAGCCGATCTAAAAGGACCTTCAACTCCCCATAGGATTGGCTAAGCCCCTTGTGACCATATCACAGTTCAACTCCTCCCTTTGCTCAGTCCTACCTCTTTATTCATCCACTAAGTGTTGAGGCTAAGGGTGTTCTCAAATACTCCTCCTCCTGGTGATAATCCTGCATGCATGTCTCCATCTCAAAGTCTGTTTTCCAAAGAACCTGAGCTTATATATTTGATGCCAAGAATTATCTAATGAATTGGTCTCTAAAAATATAGCTGATGATAAGAACCTCATCATTCATAGTTGGTAAAGCCCCCAAAACCCTTGGCAGGCTGTAGCAGTACAACTGTTAAAGCATTTATTGGTGGAAAATTGACATAGGACACCAGCGGAATGTATTGTACTAGTGGTCGCAATATCTCAGGCCTTCAAGAGGTTTAAGATACTAATTATAAGGACAATGAAATTAGACAGCTATGTTGAGTGCCATCAATGCTTTGAAGGAGGAAAATGTAATGCTGAGGGTGATTAACTATCAATTATAGCTGCTTTAGCAATATTGGCTAAAAGTCAAAGTGACTCATTGGCAGCATACAAAGAGATGCTTATCCCCTGCAAAGGAAGATTATAGGAGTAGCAGAGCTCCAGAGATTACTTCTCATCTGGTCAGTCTGTTCTACCACCAGACTGGGCTCTGGTAGAGAAGCGGGACTGAGATGGATGTGGACTTGAGTGGGAAACACTAAGTGTGAACTTAGTGTTCTTGGAAACCTTAAAATTGTGTATCTCTTTGAACCTACTAGCTATGTAAAGAAAAGATAAAGTTATGCTTGAGCTTTACTAGGCTTTGCAAGTTGAACTTTGCAGCCACAGCAGTACTCTGCCATTCAGGAGTAGAGGCAAGGAGATAGGACAAAGGAGCAACTGAGTAAGTGAAAAATATTGCAATTTCAACAAATTCAGGAGTTTGTGTACCACTACTACTTTTCACTGCTATTTCTCCAATACCTAAAATAGTGCTTAGCACATAGTTGGTGTTAAATAGTGTTTCCTGACTGAATTATATTTTCTCATATTCATCTTGTCTGAAGTATTTCCAAGGTTAAAGGGAGGTAGGGATATATTCTTTGTTCATGCAGTTTCACACAATGAGTTCGATGCTATTTTATATGTCGGGAAATAGTTCAATAGGGTTGAATTTGAAGCTGTTAGCTATGCATATCTTTCATTATCATTTCATAACACTGTCAAGTGGCTGGAGAAGGAATTTACTTTTCTCAAGGCCTGGCTTAGGTCTGTCCGTGTATTCTGCTGCTGGGTAGTCAAGCATATTTTTAAAGCTATTTTATAGTGTTCTTCTGAATTGAGCAATACCCTAGGGAGCTGTCAAAGCATTGCCTGAGGTGATTTCATATGTTTGTGCTTATAATTGTGAAAATGTAACTGCAGTGGCACAGCATGAACTTGTACTGGGACAAGTCTGCATTGTTTTACATCTGCTGCAACAGTACTCTGCCATCCAGGAGCAAGAGGATAGGGGTGGGGGTGTGAATAATTGCAGCTGGGTTATGATTGCTGTGGGCAAAATGGAAACTAGCAAAGGAGTTGGAAGATGGCAATAAAAAGCCTTAGGGAGTTCAGTGGATTGAGTAGTGCATCGTCCACCCACCCCATGTTGACTGGCTAAGAGCCCTCCACTGAGTGCCGGAATAACTCTCAGGCCAAGAAACCAAATCATCCATGTAATTCATGCCTCCTCCTCCAGGGGAGTCAACATCCAAAGACTGGGACTAGGAAACCAGCATCGTTCTTAGAAGTGAAGTGAAGATGGAGGTGGGAGGACGATGTCAATCTTGCCTCAAGGTAAGCCGATCTAAAAGGACCTTCAACTCCCCATAGAATTGGCTAAGCCCCTTGTGACCATATCACAGTACAACTCCTCCCTTTGCTCAGTCCTACGTCTTTATTCATCCACTAAGTGTTGAGGCTAAGGGTGTTCTCAAATACTCCTCCTCCTGGTGATAATCCTGCATGCATGTCTCCATCTCAAAGTCTGTTTTCCAAAGAACCTGAGCTTATATATTTGATGCCAAGAATTATCTAATGAATTGGTCTCTAAAAATATAGCTGATGATAAGAACCTCATCATTCATAGTTGGTAAAGCCCCCAAAACCCTTGGCAGGCTGTAGCAGTACAACTGTTAAAGCATTTATTGGTGGAAAATTGACATAGGACACCAGCGGAATGTATTGTACTAGTGGTCGCAATATCTCAGGCCTTCAAGAGGTTTAAGATACTAATTATAAGGACAATGAAATTAGACAGCTATGTTGAGTGCCATCAATGCTTTGGAGGAGGAAAATGTAATGCTGAGGGTGATTAACTATCAATTATAGCTGCTTTAGCAATATTGGCTAAAAGTCAAAGTGACTCATTGGCAGCATACAAAGAGATGCTTATCCCCTGCAAAGGAAGATTATAGGAGTAGCAGAGCTCCAGAGATTACTTCTCATCTGGTCAGTCTGTTCTACCACCAGACTGGGCTCTGGTAGAGAAGCGGGACTGAGATGGATGTGGACTTGAGTGGGAAACACTAAGTGTGAAGTTAGTGTTCTTGGAAACCTTAAAATTGTGTATCTCTTTGAACCTACTAGCTATGTAGAAGTAGTTCCCTCTTTTCTCCTAGGAGCTAGCATTTCTCACTTGGTTGAAAATGGCAAAGACACAAGGATCTAACTTCCTCTCCTGACCACTGAGTTGTTAACTATGGTCACTGTTCAATGCAGTTCACCTAGTGAAGTCCTGGGCCTGCTAAGGAAGAAAGGGGACTATATGCCAAAGGAGCTACAAGACCTAGTTTACACATATTGGGAAAAGCTCTGAAAGAATATATATTACTAGATTCCAAAGGAGCTGTGGTAATGCAGATGGAAAATAAGAATGACAAAGGAAAAGCTAATTGATTTAGGAGTATTTTCTCAGTATACAGCATGTAATACACTGGGAAATGATATTAAATAGGCAGGATTTAATACCTAGGGATGATAACACTTTTAACATGCTTGCTGGAATCCTAGAAAATCCAATGCACTACAGTAAGTAAAGCAGATATGCCACTGAATACCATAACAAACAGTGGAAGAGGGGTCAAAAGGCTTAGAGGAATAAAAGTGATTGAGTATCTATACTTAGTGAATTTAGAAAACCTATCAACTGCTTACGCTCTACAGAGGAGCCCAGAAGACATTCAATTTCATACAGTGATAAAGCATATGCTGGTGATAGTCACATTGTGGGTACCTTTGTGAATTTCAAGAATGATTGTACTCTTGTGGGTCAGGGTAATGGTAGGGGACACTGTAATACAAATTAGTTTGCTGAGAGCAATGGTGATGATAGAATCCTGACATCCCAGAAGCCAAATATCAGAGGCTAAGTGTCAGAAAAAGATGGACATGCATACCATAATGGGCAGCAGTTGGCCTGGCAGCTAAAAGAGTTTGATCCACAGATAGTTTTGAGAGTAATAAGGGGAATATGCATCTACAGGGGCAAGAGAGCTGGCCAGAAAAATAAGTATATTAGTCAATTTATACAATCTAAATAAATAGGATTAGCTGATCAAAAACCTGACAAAACAATCCCTATGAAAGTCACTCTCTTGAGTTCAATTTTTGGACTTGAGCCAGATTTTAGACCTAGAAACCTCTGAAGAAAGAGGAGACTCGATCCTCAGAGGACAGACCCAACTTTACAAGTGTACACTGTCTAACCTGTCATGAACATTATTGTATGATCAATAAGCCACTTGGTGGCAAGTAGATTATGTTGGACCTCTTCCAACCTGGATAAAACAGCAATTATTTGTAAGTAGACTTGACATATATTTTGGAAGTGGATGTATATTTATCTTTGTGTCTTAGCCAACACCACTATCTAAGTCAGAGTTTGATGCACCAACATAAGATCTTGCATACCATCTAATTAACAAAGGAAACCATAGAATCCAATTATTGTATTGTATAACTTACCACTTGGTAGCTGCAGGCCTTAAGGTGTGATTGGATGTGGGATGTCCTCATTAAGGTTCAACCAAGGCTCCAAGTTAGATGATACTCTGCAAAGATGAGAAGCCATCCTATAAGGGGAGAAGGGAGAAATATGTTTTATAAATATTGTGTTTATAAATTATAATTGTACTTATAAATTATATAATTACTAGAGGCCCGGTGCATGAAATTCGTACATGGGTGGGGGGGGGGAAGTCCCTCAGCCCCATCTGCAATGACGCCAGCATCCCGCATCCTGGCCTCTGGCCAGAGGCCCCTCCCTTCACGTGGCCAGGGTGCAGGACGCTGGAACCCCGGCCCCTCCCTCTGCACAGCCGGGGCGCAGGACACTGGGTTTGCATTGCCAGGGATGACTGCAATGGGTCCCACACCCAGCCTCCTGCCTGAGGCCCCTCCCTCTGCGCAGCTGGGGCATGGGATGCTGGGCCCCTGGCCCCTCCCTCTGAGTGGCTGGGTCGCAGGACGCTGGGCTTGTGTCGCCGGGGGTGACGCCGAGCCCAGCATCCCGTGCCCCGGCCTCTGGCCTGAGGCCCCTCCCTTCACGTGGCTGTGGAATGGGACACTGGACTCGCATCGCTGGGGCAATGCCACCAGCATCCCCCCCCCCCACTGCCACTATGGGCACCGCCATCTTTGTTGCGAGTGATAGTTAATTTGCATATTACTCTTTTATTAGATAGGATAATATGTATGCATTATATTACTTATAAATACATATACACATAAATATCCTAAATTAATCAATGTTAATTATTTTGTATTTCCAGTGGATAGACATGGTCCAGGAACCAAGGAGTGGAAGCAGTGGCCAGGATGATGTTCAGCATCACTCTCAGTGATCCATTTGTGGAGTGTTTCATCTTCTTTTCACAATTCTGGGCTATTTTGATTGAGAGATTTCTTGTAGGAAGGGAGATGCTTTCATAAGGAAACCAAGCAAGAGTCCTAATGCAGTAGAATCCAGTCATTTTGGAACCTTATACTGTGAGTCCTATCAATTAGAAGAAAAAACAAAAATACATCTTCCAGGAATAATTGACCCTGATCATCAGGAAGAGAGAGATCTGTTATTTCTTTATGGGGCCAGGAAAGAATGTTTGAGACTGCTGTGATTATTGGTATGCTTCTTTATCTACCCTTACCCAGTTTTGAATGATAAAGGGGCAAGTATAGAATTCACAGTCTAGGAATATTATGTTGACCAGAAACTTAGAGCTCACAGGGATGAGGGTCTCAGTCATCCCTCAAGTGGAGGTGCTAGACTAGCAGGGGTGCTATTTGGGTGTAGGGAGTAGCCATAAAGGATAACAGAGTGAGGTGGACATGAGAATCAGTGGTTACCTTAAAACAAACTGTAACAGCAGCAAAGTACAGTTTCCCCTAAGGTATTTTCTATTTTTAGTTTCCACAAGAAAATGACCAGAAAATTTGAGCTTTTCCATGAAGCAACTGAATCTAAGTTGGGAAAGTTTTAATGGATATAAAGTGTGCCACCCAGGAGTTCCCGGTAGGACTGAGAAACTGTCAGCTGGTAGGATTAGAGATAATAAATGAATCTTAGGTGAGTCCTTCTCTGGGAATGTTCTTAGCCAAAAAACCCACCTGGCCCAGTGATTTCCCTCAGAGCAGCTTACATCTAATGGCATGATCTATATATATAAAAGCCTAAGCGACAATTACAACAGAACAACCGGAACAACCAGAATGACCGGTCGACCAGTTACTATGATGTTCACTGACCACCAGGGGCCAAACATTCAAAGCAGGAGCTGCTCCCTGGTGGTCAGTGTGCTCCCACATCCAACCTCCTGCGGCCCCTCCCTACCCCCCAGCTAACCTCCCACTGCCCTTCATCCCCCCCCAACCCCTGGCCAACAGGCCAACCTCCTGCAGTCTCTCCCCACAGCCAGCTGGCCCCCAATAGGCCTCGATCATTGGCCAGGCTGAGGGACTCCACCCGTGCATGAATTTGTGCACCGGGCCTCTAGAGTAAGTATAAATGCCAAGGCTTCCTTGCTTAGGGCATAGCATATTCTGAAGTACTGTCCAATCTTCTGGAAAGAACCCCCATTTGATTGGTTGATGCTCTTGTTATACTCCATTTCAGTTTAACTTCCTTATACAATCCTACATTTTTCACTTACCTCTTTTAATCCTGAGGTACTCTTTAAAAAGCTTCCCACAGACACATCACCAGCTCAGATTCTTTTCGTGGGAGTTCAAACTAAGATAGGTAGCTCAATAGTTAGGTGTTATATATTTACCTTACTTCATTGGCCCTAAGTTCTATCAATATTAAAATGTACCATTATTTCATGTAATATTCAAAGGGATTCCAATTAATCAATGCAAATATTCTTTATAATTTTTACTTGATTTTTATGAACTATTTTAGGCTTATGTAGACCAAGACTTTTGAAATTAAATATCATTATTGAATATGCATAAAAAGGAATATAAATGTATAATTGGTTAAGCTATAATTGATTAAGCTATACCTAAAAATGTTTTCATTCAGACTCTGACACTTCTGACTGAATGATTGACAAACTCATCATTGTTCATGTTTTCTTGCATAATATTTTCTTCCAAACTATTAATATCCTAGCAATAACAGAATTTCTCGAAGGAGTGTCCCATTACTCTCTCTGGGATTCCCTTATAAGCCATTGACAGTCATGATACAGGTTTGATGCTGGTGCTTTTCCATTTACAACTCATGTATATCTTAGGAAAGAGATGTTAGTGAAGGTAGGTGAAATATAAATTCCCCAAAACAAAAGTGATGTAAGTAAAAATAATATAAAAATTTATATTGTAGGTCATTAAAATAAAGATATTTATAGTGATTTTATGTTATAAATATTTACAGGGGATCTCTTTGCTATTGAGTAGATAGTAGTAAAGGCAAGAGAAAATAAAAAAAGAGAAGGTTTGCACTTCCCTGGTCCATGATTCTAACTAAGATACTAGGTTATTATTTGCTAACCACTTGTATTAATTACAGAGAACTCCTTAATTCTGAATTCTTGTGTCCTATCATTTCTTAGGAAATGTTCTGCTCCTTGAAGGACACCTAGGTTCCTAAGTTAGAGGGGTTTTTGGCAATATTTTCCCCTCACTCTTATCTTTCGTTATGATTATAGGAAGTTTTAGCCCAGCTAAGGACTTTCTTGAGATATGTTTGGAATCCAAAGATATATATTGAGGAGGCTACCAGGATAGAAAACAGTTCATGTAAAGTAAATTAACAACACAGTCAACTGTTAAGATTAAGTAAACAAAAAAGAGAAATAATCAGAAATGGTTTAATGCATGGCACCAAGCAGGGGACAAGAGAAAGGATTTCAAAGGAAGGATTCCAGGACCTTAAAAGGGTTCTAACAGCCAGAGTGAGCCCAGACACTGGTCCAGAAATGAAAACAATCAAGAGGCAGAGTAGATGGGGAGGTGTTTCAGGAAAGATAAGGCAGAGACACATTTCCTGCAGCACAAACAGAAACATAATGTTAGGGGGAGCATCCCTGGTGGGACTGGTTCTCTGAGAAGCCCTCACAATGCCCACTCTTCCACTGAGATGTTGGAGGCTTCTGACAGTGAGATTGATTATGACTGTAGAACAAACACTATTACTACTAATGCTGAGAGTGTTAACAATATTGCAGCTTAAGTAATAAGCAACCATGGCAACTAGAAAACTAGGACTCCAGATGCCTGCAGAAGTAGGAGTGAAATGATGGATGGGAGAATGTCTTCTCAGTTCGGAGGGACTTATACTCCCTTATTTTCTCATTGAATAAATATTGATTGCAAACCTATAATTTTCCTCACACTTTCTAGGTGCTGGAATTCAAATTTTAAAAAAATGTAGACTCTTGTCTAGAGCCACACCTGTATACTTTTAACTATTCACAGAAAACAACAGGTCTGCACACACCCTTTATTAAATTTTATGGATGAATAATCAGTTAACTCTGTAAATTATACAGGGCATTAATCAGTACCAAATTCCTGGAAGCAGTTTTGGAATTGTTTTGCAGTGCTCACCCGTATTTCACATGTGGCTATTTTCTTCTGCAGGAGGTTTACAAGCTATTTAAGAACAGGAACTCTAATTCATTATTTTCTTACTTTGTCTTTGTCTCACAGTGAGTAAAGAGTAAAAATTAAGGATGTGCTTGATCATTTAAAAGTGCTTGATCATTAAAAAAATCAAACAATAATTCTTAAACAAGTTTATGTGTATATTAGAATTGAGTAAAGCAGTAAATATATTGATTTTCTTGGGGGCCAGGAGGAGAACTGAGCTACAAATATAAAATGGTGAAAGGTAAGAATGATATACAATGGCTATTTTCCCCAGTCTGTCCACTGAAAGGACATGAGCAATGACACCTCATTGGCAATGAGCATCCTAGCTTTCAGATCTCAGGTTCTAATATCACTCCCCACTAAAAAGAATTAGGGGTCCTTATCAAAATGGATGTGTCCAGGGCTGGGGCTGGGAGAAAAAGCCTAGACCATCTTGTGCTGGAGGTAAAAATGTGCTCAAATAATGACAGGCACAGTAGCCAGCTTAAAGGAACTCCCACAGGCCAGATCTGGGATAATCTGAGCATCAAAATAAGTAATGATGGTAATGCATTATAAACCATTGAATAAAATAAGAATCCATGGATTCATATTGTCAGAATAAAATAAATAAGGGAGAAGGAAACACACAAAAAATGCTAACTAATGAATGCAGAAGTATTGAAGAATAGAGCTTAAAAATCACTATCTGGCAATTATTATAGCAATTTGATTCAGGCAAGAGCCATCAGTGTGCTATAAGGAATAGGATATTCACATAACTTCAAATAATATCCCCATAGATTAGTTATATATTATTACAAAGGGAAAATAATAACTTTACAGTAGAGAAACTTAGAGGACATGTCCAGGACTGGGTCATCAAAGTTAACATCACAAAAATGGAAATAAGTCACAATCTCCTGCCACCTGGTGGGATCAATGAGAGCACAGCGTCACTTCTGGGGTATTCCTTTCACCTACTCATAACCTGAATCTAATGAAGTATCAGCCAAACCCAAGTAGAGGGACATTCTATAAAATAATTGACCCCATCTCTTCAAAATGTCAGTTGAGAGGACAAAGAATGACTGAGAGTGATCCAGGTGAAGGAAGGCTAAGGAGTTATGATAACTGAAATGCAACAGGTGATCTTGGATTGGATCCTAGACCTGAAAAATTCTCACTACAGAGGACAAGTAGGACTATGGGTGAAATCTGAATAAAGTTTGTGGGTTGGATAATAATAAAAAAAAAGCAAACATACAAATGTCAAATGTCAAATCATGGAATATACCTAGTGGTAATTTGCATTGAAGAACCAAGGGAGTAGATATCTGATTATCTGTATATTTTCTAGTGATTCAGTACATAAAGAGATTTTAAACTAGAGGCCCAATGCACGAAATTCATGCAAGAGTAGGCCTTCTTTCCCCTGGCTGCCAGCACTGACTTCCCTCTGGCACCCAGGACCCGGGCGTCCCTCTGGCACCTGGGACCTGGCCTTCCCTCACAGCCCTGGCTTCATCCGGAAAATCGTCCAGTCTAATCAGCATATTACACTTTTATTGTTATAGACTAGAGACCTGATGCAAGAAATTTATGCAAGGGGCTCGGCCCTTGCAGCCCCAGCTGCCTGGGCCCTCACAGCCCCAACTTCATCCGGATGGTCATCTGGACGGTTGTCCGGATGGTCGTTCTGCTGTTCGGTCTAATTAGAATATTAGCTCTTTACTATATAGGATATGTATACATTATACATTTATATGTAACAATTTTTGTATGATCCACAGCTGATTCATTCAGACTGATTACACTTTAATTTAATCAAGATTGGAAAACCAGATGGTTTTAAATTTACTTCATTAATAATCCATTTCAAACTGTTGACTCATATGTACATATTTCCCTATCTTGTGTTTATTACAATTATTTTTATAATTAGACACTTGTGCTTATTCAATGAGTTCTGAGGAGCACAGAGAACAAAAATCTATCACGGTATTTTTAAACTGAGTTTCACTAAATGCCTTCTTGATGTCCTTTGATGTTTTGTTGCCAACAAGGAAAAAATGTGAGACCAAACATTGTTTCTCTAAGCTCATGGGTTTCTTTTCTCACCAGGATTTTTCCTAGTGACTTATTATCAAGGCTCCAGGTTGAAGCCATATTCCTAGAAGAACAAAATCATACCAGTGCATATTCCTTTTCTATTTTCTTAGTATTCTAGATCAACATCCCACTCTGAAGAGAAGCTTAGGAAATACTATGTTTGTTCACAATTTAATCCAATTTATTTATAGCAATCTAGAGATGGCGATATTTAAGGGAGTCACATGAATGTCTCCACTCATTATTATCACAAGTTTCCAAAGGTGGACAGAACAAATTTAGGAAATCAAGAAGATACACAGTCTGCATACATGTACGCATTATGGGAAGATCGTTGTGTAAAAGGGATATTGTTTAACTTATATTTCAAAATGTATAGCTTCTACAAATGCTCCCTCAAGAGAATTTTCTTGGTTAAAAGAAAAAAAAAAAGGAAAACTACCAACAGGTATCAAAAAATTCACGATGTATTTAGCTATTTCATTTTTAAGACATTATTTTTTTTCAATGCTTTCCTGCTGTGTGATTTTGTATTCATCTGTGAGTCTATAAAGTTTAAAAACAGCAACAGGCTGTGAGTACCACAGATTAGAAATGCAACTTGATTTTATTTTTCATGAGAGCAGTGTCACTGCCATATACCAGTTGACTAATTCAGAATCTTTTTTTTTTAACCTGCACTTTGAATTGTTATTTTGTAAATGATTTTCTTTATTAAAATGGCACCAGGGCTCTGGAATAAATTCTAATATTGTATAATCTGGAAGATCATCATTTTAAGTATCTGGCATCCTTAAGTAGAAATATATTGATCAGACAACATCCCGTACATAATCATAATGCTCTCAGGAAAAAATGCCTTTCCTTGGCAGGTATGGAGATGGATGTGAAAACATCCCCTCTTGGAGTTCTTTAAATGCTTTTCCCTGAGGAGAGCTTCAATAACAGAGGTTCCAAAACAGTTGCATGAGCATGGCAAAAGATACCTTTATTTAAAATGCAATTGATCTAAATAAAGTAGCTGAGGATTTTTTCCTACTAACCTGCCACTAAATCAGTTGCATTTGATAAAACCAGAAAACACTCTAAGTCAGTGGTTCTCAACCTTCCTAATGCCGCAACCCTTTAATACAGTTCCTCATGTTGTGGTGACCCCCAATTTCATTGTTACAAATTGAACATAATTAAAGCATAGTGATTAATCACAAAAACAATATGTAATTATATATGTGTTTTCCGATGGTCTTAGGCGAACCCTGTGAAAGGGTTGTTCGACCCCCAAAGGGGTCGCGACCCACAGGTTGAGAACCGCTGCTCTAAGTGGTTAAATGCTTTTAGATAGACCTTCCCACTGTAGGTTGTATATATCTTGGAGTGTATATAAAACACATGGTACATTAAAATTTGTATAGTCCTAAAAGCTATTTAGAAAGGTGTGGTTGGGTGTAAGGGAACCACAAAAAATAGTAGCGTAATCTGGGGCAGAGAACACAAGTGGTAGCTCCTAGAAATTGAAAGGAAAGCGTCCTGTACAGAAGAGAATCTTGAGGAGGAGTGACCTTCAGGAGAGACACGACAGGCATCCTCTCAGTGTTGAAGTTGGGGCAACAATTAAATACCCTAGTCTCCCTGCTTGCCCTCTGCCTGGGCTCACCATTGATCCACCCTCATCCGAAGCCAGAAGGCAGGGGACTTGCTCATGTAATCTATGCAGGTCATTGTCCCAGGGCAGAGAACAGAGTGAAGAAAAGAGAAGAGTAGATCTGGAAACACATGGGGAGGACAAAGTAGGGCAAAGGAGAGCAAAGTGGAACACTTTAACAGCCTTAAATTTAATCCCTACATAATTAGTCCTTGGCTTCTTTTTATGGTGTCAGACACCACAGTGGGTTATCCTGGTAAGCTTAATGGCTCCTCTTTATCCAGTAGATTGTAGTCTTGGGAAATTATGGAGGTGGAAGATGAATACCTCTAAGTACCTAGGAAAATATATTTTGATTTATAATTGAGAAATCAGGAATATGAGAACATAACTGTGTAAAATGTGCCATAGTGGGCATTTCACTGTATTTGAAGACTTCACTGTTCAAAATTAAATGGAATATTAGGAAAACTCTCTAATTTATAATCTATAATATAAATTAAATTATAGTAGCAAATTAAAAGTAATCATATTTTAAAATTGTAAAAATAAAATAAATTAAATAAATAATATTAAGTTGAATCTGAAATACTTAAGTTTAGCCTTAAATTTCTGTTATTTCACAAATAGAATCACTGGTTTAATTTTATTCTCAAATTTCTGTGTACACATTAAAACATTTAAACTGCATTCCAAAAATTTGTGTTTCTTAATTATCCTTTGGATAAGTTTTTGTAGAGAAGGGTCTTTGGTTTTCTTCAAAAACATTTAACTTTTAAGTACCTCTTTTAGATAGAATACAGCTATATCTAATGAGGTATATTACCTTGTCCTAATCCCTTGTCTTGACCCCTTCTCTGTAGTATAAGAACCCCTTCCTTCAGCAATCTGTGTGAATAGTTTGTGATTTAGACATGTCTCCTCATTCACTTCTTCCTCAATGGAGAAGGGTTAAATCATTTGATTATAACATGTGGGAGAAGTAATGGGGCATGCATGGCTCTACTTTTCTGTCTTTTCTATACTTGGCTATAAAGACAGCTGTTGGCATTCATTCCTAAATTATTTCAGTCAAGTATTAATTAGGCTTAGTGGGGCAAGATCTGTAGGGGTAGCTTAGAAAGACAATTTCAGCTACAGGAATTCTAACATGACCTTGAACCAAAATTGGCCAAGCTTTCCCATTTCACTTTATCAGTAAATAAGGTTGATATTTTGATCTCCAAAAATTTGATTCTTGTCTATATTTCAATTGGTTTTGAACTTAAATAGAATAAAAGGGCCCTATTTGTTGGATTCTTCTAATCTACAAAACACCTAGTACATTTGGCTTGGAAGATGAAGAATAGGCACAGGGTGAAATTCAATGAGGCAATACACAAGGACTGACAGACACACCTTGAGCAGCTGGAAGTGGTGGCTATAAGATTTAGGGGTGCTATAGAAAACATTAGCATTGGAATTTCTTAATCATGTCAGATTATCAGATTGTAACATACGCTCTTTTGCTGTTTCTGTTTGTTTTTATATTTATGCATTGGCTTTTAACTGATGTAACCTGGGTGACTAATTTTAAAACTCAGTTACATGGAATTGTGACCATGGCACTATTAATTATGGTAAAAGGCAGCTAGGACTGCCCAGAGCAGCTACATAATTTGTAGTGCCCAGTACAGAATGAAAATGTGACCCCTTTGTTAAGAATTATTATGAATGTCAAGATAGTGAAAGCAGAGAAATATACTAAGCACAGAAACCTTCCGAACACAGAGCTTAATGCAAATAGAGACAGAACTACAGAAACGGGTCTTAGCAAACAAACGGCAGGCCACACTGTACAAATGATGGGTGACCATGGTAGGCTATAACAAAGACAGGCAGGTTGCTTTGCTAGACAGGCTGTTAAGCCGACTAAAGTAAACATTTGTTTTTTTTATCTTTCTTATTTTTTAAAATTTATCTTTATTGTTGAAAGTATTACTGATGTCCCCTTTGTTTGTGTTTTATTTTTCCTCCCTATGGTCCCGCCCCTCCCAGGCCTTCACCACTCTATTGTCTGTGTCCATGGGTTATGCGTATATGCATATAAGTTCCCTGCTTAATCACTCTCCCCCCTCCACCTTCCCTCTGAAATTCATCAGTATGTTCCATGTTTCTATGTCTCTGTTGCCTGAGGCTTTTAGATGACATCACAGATCAAGCAGAGCCTGCTGAACAGAACATAGTACAACTCCACACAAGGCCAGAATGGTCACCCAGGACAGAAGCCTTCTTCAGCCCCGTCACATGGCAAATAGCAAGAATTCGTTTTGAGAGTTCCTCACCAGGAAGGGAAGAAAGCACTGTGGGCTGTAGCTGTAGGCTGAACCTTGAAACTTCTTCCAGGGCAGCAGGGCGAATGTGGATGAGGGCAGATCTTCACACTGAAAATTTATTAAAATCGGTCCATTGTCTCAGACTGAGAAGATTTGGGGCCTGAAATCTATTATCTATCCCTCCTAGTTTCCTGTCATCCACTGATTTAATAAACATAATATTACTGTCCTCATCTAAGTCATGCACATTTTTAGCAGAGCAGGCCAAGGACAAATCGTTCTATGGCACGATATAAAAACCTCCCTTCATGTTGACAGTCATCTATTAATCACAGCTCTTTGAGGAAATCCATCCAGTGCTTACTAATGGTACCAGCATTCAGCTCAAATTTCTAAATCTTATCCACAAAGATGGTCTCTAATGAGAGACCCAGTTAAATACCATGCTGTGTTGTAATTTAGTATATAGGTTGCCATTCTCTGTGCCAGAGCAGGATGGAGGATAGACTGGCATGATTTATTCTTTTTTTTTGGTCTTTTTTATTTTTTTTCTTTATTGATTAAGGTTGGTTGATCTGCCCCCCTTACCCCCACCCTCCCCTACCTTCCCTCTGAGGTTTGATGGTCTGAACAATGCTTCTCTGTCTCTGAATCAGTTTTTGTTCATCAGTTTATGTTGCTCATTATATTCCACAAATGAGTGAGATCATGTGATATTTATCTTTCTCTGACTGGCTTATTTCGCTTAGCATAATGCTCTCCGGGTCCATCCATGCTGTTTCAAATGGTAAGAATTCCTTCCTTTTTACCTCAGTGTAGTATTCCATTGTGTAGATGTACCAAAGTAAACATTTTAACAGAGGAAAACCATTGTATGCACTAGGCAGAAAGGAACACCCCCCCCGCCCCCCGCCAACACACACACACACACTTTGGTCACCTTTACTATGTTTATTTACTTAGATTATAAATTAGGATTTGAAACTGCAGAGATAGCTGTGTTCTAGTGGTATAGATAAGCACACCATATTCAATTCCTGTCTCTTAGCCCTTTCTCTGAGCAATGTCAGGACTTAGCTTCATTAATCACATGAGTTCTGTTATTACTTTAGATTTCAGAGACACAAAATGTGGCTTTACCCAAAGAGGTATAATATATTTTATTAAAAAACAGATAAAGAAAAATGGGGTTCATATTTTTAAAGAGACTAGGTCATAATATGAGATGGATTTAGAGAAATAAGCAATTAAAATGAGCATGCCTAAAATTGAAGAATATGATTTTAAGGACTTTTGACAGAACATTTGGGCTATATGCTTTATTTTAGGAAATACTTTAGAAACCTTTAAGTTTCAAAATTATTACAAGCAAAGGAGTACTAGAAGAATGAAAACAAAATGAAGAGGTGCAGGGTGATAAAACAAGAGGGAGAGGGTAATATTTTTAAGATATTATGATATTAAAATGAAATAAATGAGTAAAGTCTCTGTTTCTGACCTTAAATTATTAGAAAAGGAGAGATTCTATTATTGTTACTAGAACAGAAAGGGAAATTGGACCCTGAAGTAACCTAATAAAAATATGAATAAAATGTCAGGGAACTGATTTAAAAACTCTCACCAAAGGGAACCTGTGTCTTGAGGGGAAAAAGAAGTGTTCTCTTAAAATTGAAGATAGGGTGTTTATGGTCATATCAGCTGGGAATCAATCCTTAAGAATCAAGACTGATAGAACAAATAGTTGGACATATTTGGAAGGAACACTTCAGAAAGACTGATATAAAATAATCAGAATGAGTTTCAAGGAGAAATAGTAATCAAAGGATAGTATGCAAGGACTTCTTTTATCCTGAGGAAACAGCACATAAAATCTGTGGAATTAAGACCAAGGGAAGGTGCAGAAATAAAGAACCATCAGCAGGAAGCTAAGAAGTACTTCATCTGGAAATTTATAACTTTCTATGCTTATAGTCTTAAGGCTGACTTGAAATCCTTAATGAAAAAATAAATGTTATAAAATACAGGTATTAACATCTTACCCCCCTACCAAGGAAATCTAACAGATGTTACTGAGTTCCCTATTTTTATTTATATTATGTTTTTGTCTACCAAGCTATTTTGATTAAGTGAATAAATTAAATACATGATTGATGTATATCAATGGCTTATTGCTTGAAATGTTAGAATATTAATTAGGTAGAGGGATAGAAAAAAATTTGTAATTTCGTGTAAGGACATAGATAAAATTCAACTCTTCATCAAAGTTCAGACAAAAACATAAATAAAGAGACTTAGGAAAATAAAGTGCAAACTCCATTTCATAAATTTCATATTAGTAAAGCACTCACTGTGGCAATGATGAGTTTAATACACTCATTGGTTATTCATTGCACTTCTTAAATGTTCCAAAACAATTTGTAATAGTTAATGGGTATTCACAATAACATGACTCCTCTATTTGTTTTCCAATTATATAAAAATGATGACTGTCTTGCCTGTATCTTGCCCTTTATTTTACTACTGGGGATGGATGCTTCTGAGCTGTTCTCAGATAATTTATTATGCACCTTGTTTCTTTTGTAATTGGTCTTCTGAATACTTGCTGTTTCTATGACCATGATTCTTTTCAAGTAAAGACGTTAAATGTTGTTTGGATATTCCTTTTTGTCATCCTATACATCTAATTTTATTTAATGACCCTTAATAGCTGTTAGTACTATGGTAAGTTTTTTTTTAATGATAAAAATAAATTCTTGCTCATTTACTATTGTATTTCTAAGCCAGTCAGAGAAAGGCAAGTATCATATGATTTCACTTATATGGGAATCTAATGAATAAAATAAACTAACAAAGTGGAGATAGACTAATGGATAAGAAAACAGACTGACAGCTGTTGGGGTGGAGGACTGGGCGAGAAGGGTGAAGGGATTAAGCAAATTAAAAAAAAAAAAGAAAGACTCATGGACACAGATAACAGTATGGTGATTGCCAGAGGAATGGGGGAGGGTGAGGAGAGGTAGAAGAATGTAAAGGGGTGATAAATGGTGATGAAAGGAGACTTTACTTGGGGTAGCAAACACAGGATACAACATACAGATGATGTACTGCAGGATTATAGACCTGAAATCTATATAATTTTATTAAGCAATGTTACCCCGATAAATTCAATATAAAAATAAACAGAAAGAACACATTGAAATAAAGCTTCTCTTGTTTTGTTAACATAAAAACATTCAAACCTGTAAAGAATTTTTGTGAGTTTATCTGAGCCAAACTGTTGACAAATGCTGGGAAGCAGAACCTCAATAAATTGAGATAATGTTCTGGAGAATGGCGGGTTACATCTATATTTATACACTAGAGGCCCGGTGCATGAATTTGTGCATGGGTGGGGTCCAGCAGGCCTGCCCCGATCGGGGCCAATTGGGGCCAGGCTGGCTGAGGGGAGGGGCTGTGGGAGGTTGGCCAGCTGGCCCCACCCCTGATCCGGCCAGTTGTCTGGCCACAGTGTGTGGCATAGCGACCAGTCATTCCAGTCATTCTGGTAGTTCCGGTCGCTTGACTTTTATATATATACTAGAGGCCCGGTGCACAAAAATTTGTGCACTTGGGGGGCCGGGGGGAGGGGGGTCCCCCAGCCCGGCCTGTGCCCTCTCGCAGTCTGGGACCCCTCGGGAGATAACGACCTGCTGGCTTAGGCCTGCTCCCGGGTGGCAGAGGGCAGGCCCAATCCCTAAGTGCAGCCCCTGGTCAGGCTCAGAGCAGGGCCGATTGGGGAGTTGGGGCGCCGCCCCGTCATGCACAGAGCAGGGCGGATCGGGAGGTTGCAATGCCACCCTCAGTCACGCTCAGGGTAGGGCCGATTGGGGGGTTGGGGCACCGCCCCCTGTCACACTCAAGGCAGGGTCGATGGGGAGGTTGCGGCGCCACCCCCTGTCACGCACAGAGCAGGGCCAATCAGGGGGTTGGGCGCTGCCCCCTGTCA
>NW_005363099.1:171172-216507 GCF_000412655.1 Myotis brandtii | reverse complement strand
GCATGGCTGCCGGCTGCCATCTTGGCTGACAGTTAATTTGCATAAGGATATGCTGATTAGCCAATGGGAAGGGTAGCGGTCGTACGCTAATTACCATGTTTCTCTTTTATTAGTGTAGATATATAGATTGCAATCAAAGGATGGACGTAGGTGGGTTACATGACATCCATTGGTGATAGACTAGAGAGGCGGGAGAAAGCAAAGCAGGAAAGCCCCTGGGATTTGGATAAAAAATAAAATGATAGACACATTACTTATGTGGGTGCAGGAACAATTAACATGATAACAATGAAGGATTTTGTGGTATCTGTCCTGGTGCCCAGGCACATTAGGTTATGCCCCAAGAGGTCCAGAAAAAGGGAAGTTACAAGTTACCCAGACATTTCAAGGGTATGTTATTATAGATGCAAAAAGACAGATAGGCTCAGTTAAGGTAAAGGTTGACCTTGTCAGTGAAGATACCAGTCTAGGATATAACTACCCACCATAACTGCTTTAGTTAAAGTTTAATTTCAGACCATCCTTTGTGGATACTTTAGGTCTCTGAGTTTGTAAGACCTCCATGCAGGCCTTCCCTGAGCTTGTCAGGTTAGCATGTGCCCTCTTTCGCCCACAGTTTCTTTAATTCTTCCCTTAGAAAAGTTTATGAATTTCCTAAGTGTTATTACAAAGCCAAAATAATGCTTATTAAAGCATACATTCTTGTACACTTACTCCTGCTAGACCTCCCTCTGCAACTGTGTTTTGAAAAAGGACTTGTATGCATGCATATAAGCATAACCCATGGACACAGACAGTAGGGGGCTGAGGGCATAGGCATCCTGGGAAAGGTCAATGGGGGAAAAGGGAGACATTTGTAATACTTTAAACAATACACAATTTAAATTAATGAAAAGAAAAAAATCCCTTTTTATGTTGTACACCACTTTTCACCTCTGCCTTACAAACCCAGTCAACTTGGAAAATATTCCTAGCATTAGAAGCTAAACTTCCATTTGTTATACTCTAAATCTCCTTTATTTTTCAATGCATTATAATAATCCTCTTTCTCACACAGACTGTCTTTGGAATAGCATCTTTTAAATCATAGGATATAGCTTAAATCAACTGTAGCTGGGAACAACTATGCTTGAGATTTGCCTGTGGAGGCCGCACTTAAAAAGTTTCTACTCATGAATTTTTGTCAGGAGAGAAAACAATCTTTAATATATTATGAAAGATATTTTTCAATTAATGCTAGTTTGTTAAACTAAAATTCATGGCAGGTGTGTTAACTAATGCCTACCATGCATAAACCACTATCAAATGCAAGACCTGGTAACATATGTACTAAGTTACTTTCCCATGGCTGTTCAATAATTTTCCACAAATTTAGCAGCTTGAAACAGCATATGTATTATCTCACAGTAACCATGGACCAAGAGTCAAAGCACAGCTTAGGTGTGCCGTCTGCTCAGGATCTGACATGGCTGCAACCAAGGTATCAGCCAGGCCTGTGCTCACAGCGGAGGCTCAGAGTTCTCTTCTCAGCTCACATCTTGTAAGCAGAATTCATTTTTGTAGCTGAATAACCACTGACAGCTTGTTCCTTCAAGGCGGTAGGATAGCTGCTCTGCGGCTTTTAAGTTTTTATAAAGGGCTCAGCAGATTAGATCGGACCCACTCAGAATCAGCTCCCTTTGACTGAATTAAAGTAGCTGACTAGCTTTATATTTACAAAATTCCTTTATAAGTATCATATAATGTAACATATCATAGAAGTGATGTCTATCATATGCACAGTTCACTTCCACATTCAAGAGGAGGGGATAATATACATTGTGCATACCAGAGGGTGAGACCTTGGGGCCCATCTTAGAATTCTGTCTACCACATGTATCTGTCCTATAGGGGCCAAAGTAACTGCAAAAAATGATTCTTAGAATTGTAATAAGAATACATACATATGTATGCAGTAGGTTGTGCACACCCCATTTTGGAAAAAAGCAGACATATATTTCTGTTAGGCATATGGGAGCCCTAAAGCACAGAATTTTTGCTTACTATATCTACTGCAAAGATATTTTTATTCTAAACTGGGGGGATAAATTATATAAGCATCTGGATTCCTTTTTACCACCCTAGGCAATTACAAAAAAACAGATGTTCCCTTAAATTAACTCCTTGTTAATCTAATCAAGTCCTAGCACTCGTATTTTAAAGACTTCTATGCTTTAATAAAGGAAAATACTATGGTTGAGTTTTAAATTATGCTAAGCAATTTAAATATTTCTTTTTAATTTTGTCTTTAATAGGTTGTAGAGGATATATTAAGATAAAAAGTGAATAGTAATAAAAATAATTTTGAAGACAGAGTCAATGAAAGAAATATTCAGAAATTTCAGCCTGTAATTATTTAACACCTGGCATATTAATGGTAGTATCTCTTTCTATTCATATGCTTTTTAAGAAACAGTATTTTGTTTTATTTAATTTTCATAGACTAAATTAGAAATTAATTTTTCAGGCAGAAAAATTAAATTGACCAATATTTTGTATTTTTTAATCTTCTTACAAAAAAATTAGAATAATGTTTTCAAGGTCTTGTCTGGTTCAGGCAAGGTTATTTGACCACCATAAGCATGTTTCTGAATTTGAAATAGATATTTCTTGATAACTATAATTTTTAGAATCAGCAAGAGTTCAAGTAGTGCCAGAAAACACCTGGTTATTTTTTATTAAGGATAAATCAGACAAAATGATCATTGTGCATTCTGCAAATCAAAGTGATGCTTAAATATATATGTTACTAGAGGTCTGGTGCACAAAATTCGTGCATGGGTCCCTAGTCCTGGCCAGCAATCAAGGCCGATCTGTGGGGCAACCAGCGGGATGATCGGGAGGCCCCTGCTGGCACCCTCCTTGGCTGGCCTGGTGCCACCCACTTGCCAGCCCTGCCCCCTGCCATCATCAGTCAGGGCCTGCGGGGGCAGCTCCTGTGTTAAGCATCAACCTCTTGGTGATCAGTACCTGTCATAGCGACCCATCGTTCATCTGTTCAGTCAATTTTCATATTAGGCTTTTATTATATAGGATACCTTAACCAAATGATCTAATAATTCCTCTCTTCTTTCCCAATTTTTATCTTATTGATTAAAACATTTTAATGACTCAAATTTGTGGAGATAAATATTAACTCTAAAATTAGGAATTTCTAATCTAATAAAGTTGTTCTTTTTAACAGTCTTTTGCCGATTCAAAATTGGTCTTTACATTTTTATGTGAATGTTAGGATCAGAATGCCAATCTCCACAAAGAAAATAGCTGAATTTTTATAGAGATTGAACTGAATCTGTAGATTAATGATATATTTAACATAGAAGTCTTCTTAGTTAAATTTATTTCTTAGTATTTTATTCTTTTTATGTTATAAGAGAAATGGTTCCTTAATTTCAGTAATTTTCACATTGTTCATTGTAGTACATAGAAAAGTCATTAATTTTTACATATTTAACTTATGAAATGCAATAATTTGTGAAATTGTATAATTTCTTTTATTTTGCTTTTTGGAAAATTCCTTAAAATTTTCTACATATAAGGTTATGGCCTGTAAATAGTTTAACTTCTTTTTGAATTTGGATTCCCTTCATTTATTTATGTATTTCTTATCTAAGTGCCCTGGCTAATATTCCTTTCTTTTTGCCATCACCTAACAAATCTTAAGTATTTCTTATGTGTTGAAAACTGAGGTAGTTTCTAAGCATATGAAAAATAAATAATTTTGGTTACCTTTATGACTTGATGGGGAGTGAGTGTAGACTAGCGTGAAAGTGAGAAACTTGGGGATGACAGTCTTAGGAAGATCCCAATTCCTCTGGGGGTTTTTAACCTCCAGGAACCCAATAATGTTCTCCTGGTGAAGACCCAGTAGACATATGTATATTCCTGGCCCAGACTCCTGGTTAGGGGGAGAGAAAAGTAATCAGAAAATTCTCCATAACAAAGTCCTACTCTCCAGGGGAAAATAGTTTACCAGATCCTTTTCCCATCTAAACAAAACATCTATGTTTCCTACTGATAAGGGTAACTAGCTAGCTTAATTAGGAAGGTTTAGAGAATACAGAGGGTCCATGGGAGAGAAATGCACAGATGGAGATTTGAAGACGCCAATATGTGTGAGGGCTACTTTTGATCTAACTTATGGTCACTTTAATTGTTCACATCAGAAATATCCCTGCCTGTCCTTGGTTTCTTGCTGTTTTAATTGCTCAGGCCTGAAATGTTTCCAGCTGCCTGGGCAACTCCCTCTCTGTGGCATTTCTCTATTCTCTGTACAAGTAAGATAAGCATCGATAGTACTATATAAGGTTACTGAATCAAGGGATTTACTCTCTTGTCATATTCACAGGTTTCATCTATAATCAAGGAAAACAAATTATGCAATAAATACGCACTAGGGAACAGAAAGACTATAGACTTTCTAAGCATTCTATCACAGATGTTTGAATAACAACCACCAAAAAAAAAAAAAGCATATTCTATATGGCCCTCAGGTCTCTACACATACTGTATTCTACTCCATTGGTTCTTAATACTAAACACCACATTATTCTAGTAGTTTTCCGTCCTCAGAAAATTAGACGATAAGAAATATAAAATTCACAAAGGGGAGAAATAGAATATGAAAATCTTACGTGATAATGAATATATCAAGGAAGAATGAAATAAAATAATTTTCAGGAATCCCAAAACTAGCTACTCTGGGCATTTAGTAGTGTGGGCAAACAGCCTTAGAAATTAAATCTGCTCACTATGCCAGATTGAAATTTATATTAAGCAGGGATTTAGAAATGGGGTTCAGGATGTGGTGTGACAGGTTATTTGATTATGGGACTTTCTTAAGATATGCATGACTATTAGTTATTATATGTGTTTAATTGTGGTAACTGGAAATTGGTGAAAAAGAAATTTATAAAATAAAGGCTAAATTCTTTCTATTAGAACCTCCCAAAATGTAACTACCCTTGACATGTCTTCTGTACTCAAGCACATTAATGCATACAAGTCTACCAAATGCTCTTTATTAATATTCCAGGTTCAACATATATTTACTACACTCTTGTTACATGCTAGCAAATGAAATATCAACTTGCATACAAGAACACTATGAGGTAGGGTTTCGTATTTGTATTTTAGACATGAGCTTACTGAGTTTCAAGAAATTTACTTCACTCATTCAAGCCTACAAAGTTAGTCACATGGGGAACCTGTTTCCAAAGAGGGCCTTGTCTTACCTAAAGCACAACTACCTTTCCTACCAGGGCATGATATTGTATAAATTAAAAGTCAACTCATAAAAGCATCATGGGAATTTTCTACTAGTTACTGATTTTAACTAAGTATGAAGCTAACACATTGTTCTTTTGAATGCCTTGACTAAGGGTTTCTTGCTTTCTAATTAAAGTGTGTTCATTCTTAAGACGGCACTATCTAGTTTTCATCTCCTTTAAAAATATTTGCTCTTTGAAAGGTTATTTTTGTTTTCTTTCTTTTTTTAATAACTCAATTTCCAAATTTCTGCAATAAGAGTAGATGACAATATATTTAGGGTGGCAAAAGTGTAAAATATTGATGGCTTACATAAAATAAACTAATTCCAAATGTATATAGACAGTAGTCTTACATATTAAGATTTCCTAAATATCTAACATTTATTAAGGGAGGATCTTGAGAGAATTTATTTAATAAAGGATATGTTTGGAAGATAAAAAAAAGATTCAAAATTTATATGTAACATATTATTTGTATTTATCACAATGAAATAATGAACCTGTGCACTTACCGAGCATAATAAAAATGCATGATTGGTTTAAAGACAACACACTGTTGTGTTTTTGTTTTAATGTGCATTGGGAGAAAAGACTGGACCATTTTGTTTCCCTCATGAGCACTTAAGGTCATAGTCTGCGGTTTCTCAATTGGGAGCCTAGGCCCAGCTGCATCATCAGTAGCAACATCATTGTGAGGTCACATTGATAACATTTTTATCTTATTGAGTTTCAGTTTCCTTATCTGTAAACTATGAATACTAGTAATGACTACTAGTATTTATGACAAAGGCTTATAAGACAAAATACACATGAATTCCACATTGCAGATCTAGCTAAAAGGTGTTTTCTATTGCTGCTTATTTGTGTGTTCATTTGTTTTGTGTTTTGTTGTTGTTGTTCTTGTTTGTTTCAAAAATGGAGAAGGGAAAAAAGATGAGTTAGGAGAAAGAAGAAACTGATCTTTGAGTCCAAAAGACTAAATGAGCAAGCACTGGTACCAAACATTTTCCTTTATATATGCCAAGAGAATACCTAAAAACACTTACTCTTCTTAAGGATGATATACTACATTATATTCACAATGAATTTGTAGGACTAACCAAGAATCACTTGTTCATGTGGAAACTCCCAAGTACCTAATGCCTATTCAAAATTATTTGACTATTCAGATCCTATCTCTCTAGTGAGCTTTGTTTCTGTCCTTTCACAGTTGAAAGCTTCTAAATTTATCTTCTCAAGGCTTTTAGGAGTGAGGTGATTTGATTACTTTAGCTTAATGGAGCTGAAACAACCAAGTAAGTAAGAGGGTTAATTAATTTTTTGGAATTCAAGTTTTATATTTGAATTGAGTATAAGGGAAGTAAAAAGCAAAGGCGAAAGTGCTTGATCAGCATGGGACAATTTTAAGGGCACTAACGAATTAGAGTATAAACCTGATACAGCTTTGTTAGTTTGTAGAGATCTCTAATCCACTTGTATAGTAATGAGCCTTAATTGTATGCCTAAATCCATAGGTTGTAGTCAGTGATTGACTAGAAATATATTGTCAGATATGTGAGTATTCTCATCGTGTTTTTTTTTTTGTTTGTTTGTTTTATAGGAGATTTGGCCATTTACTTGTTGAAATTACATTTTATATATTATGATTTTAAAATTCCTCCCTCAGCCTTAATCAGTCTTATCTACATTATCAAAGCTTACTATAAGAGGTAATCTCTGTGAGTTATTCACTTAAATTAGAAAGACTTGAGATGGAAAATAAGAAAACTAAGCAAAATGTATATAGTGAATACTCAAGAAGTTGATTAAGTTATTTTAATTAAGTTGTATACTTTATCCTAATGTTTTAAGGTTCCTCAATGACAGGATATGAACATTGGAAGCATACACTGATATATCTTAGTACCAATAGTAATAGCACATTAATTAGGTCATGACATATTACATTGTGAAATATACATCACCTGTGAAGTATTCTTGAAAAAAATGCATAAGTTGAATCTAATCAACTTGTTTGAGCTAACTTCCAGTGACTTTAAATATAATGGACTAATACACTGTAAAACAAAATCAGAAGGTGGAATTTTCTACAGAAAAAAAATGCTGTCTGTGATAAGCTGACACCATTTATCTCAAAGGGATTTAAGAAACAATAATAGTCAAATGCAATGTACAGATAAGATCAGTGACTTGTTTGAAGAAGCTGAAAGATATTTAGGGATAATCTGGTGAAATAAGCAAATACTCTGGGAATTAGATGATATCAAAGAATTCTTTTTTGTTTTTATGTGAAATATTCTGATTAGGTTATATAAAAGAATGGTTTTTTTTGTTTTTAGATATTCATACTAAAGTATTTTGGGGTAGATAACAAAGTTATTTTTAAATATTAGAGCAAAATAGATGAAGTAAATATAGGACATGGTTGTTACAAAATCACCTCCTGAAATCCAGGTTCGTGTACTGGATGTACTAGGAGGCCAAAGTATTAAGAAAACTAGAGCTTAGAGACAGAGAAAGATTTATTCAGTTTGGCTGAAGCAAGAGGATGGAAAAACTGTCTCTCTAAAAAGCACAAGTAGGGATTTTTGATTTCGCTAGGAAATCAAGGAGGATTTGTTTTAGAAAACTGAAAGAGAAGTCTGTGTTTCTTTAGTAATAGATAACACTTTTTTTGTATCAGACTCCTTTGTGGCCCTGGAGTTATCTCTTCTTGATTGACAAAAGAATCAAGAACACAAAAATTATATTGTGAGGACAAAGGGTGCTGGGTTGAAGAACTGAAATTCTGCAAAATATCTCATAATTGTGAGCCAGTGATGTTATCTTTAAAGCAAAAGGCAGAAACTAGATATCCTGTAACTATTGCCATTGTTTAAACTATCATTGTTTCATGTTTATCCATATTTTTATTGTCTCAGCAAGTGTACTTTTAAACATTTCTTCTGGAACATGTTCTATAGTCCTTCAAAACATGACCAGCATACTGCACAATCATCGACTATAAGCTAAGTTAAAGCCTACACCTATATCATAAGAATTAAACTAATTCTAGCTTCAAAAAATAATCAGGGCATTAAAATCATGAGGGGCTCCCCTACAAGGTGACAATTTTTAGATCTTGGTGGTGGGAATTCAGCTTTCATCATTTTTTCCTGTATTTATGCATGTATTAAGTATTTTAATATTAAAAAAAGAAATTCAAAGGAAGAATCAACTTGGTAATAAATTAAACAGAAAATTTAGTTTTTATTCATCCATTTAGCCATCTACTATTCATTGACTATCAACCTATGAGAGTAATGTGGTGAGAAGGTCTGATTCAGCCCTTGCTTTCATGGAACATATAGTGCAAAGGGGAGGATAGACACTGCCTAAATAATTGTAAGGAGTATGAATAAACTGTGAGATGCTAAAAAGGTGTGTAACAGTTGAACCTAACCTAGCCTAAGAGGAAATAAATTTTCTAGAAAGAAGTATCTGTAAGAAGAGACGTCAAGGGCAGATAAAGGCAAAACAGTGGGTGCTGGTATGGAGTATAATGGGGGAACAAAGAGGGAGAAAACGAGAAGGAATTAATAAGACTGGAGTTTTAGACAACAGCTGAGGTTCTTACAGGTCAGTATAAAGATTTTACATTTTATTTGGAGAAAAGTAAAAAAAAAAGTTGAATGGCCTTAAGTAGAATTGAATGAGTGTTTATTTCAGAGAGCTCATTCTTATTGAATTGGCATGTGTGACTTTGGGAGAAAAATTAGGAGGGAGACACTGGAGATATCAAGAGATGATGCTGTTGCAGGAAGTGGAAAGAAGTGGTACCAAGGTGCACACTTCTGGGGCTCAAGCTTGAAATGCTTTATTTGAAATATTCTAAGGCTCCCTCTGGTGCTTGGACTGGCGAGGAAGGCAGTGCCATTTAGGCAGGGCATTCTAAGTTTGGAGCATGGCCTACCTGGGCCTACGAACCCATTTCTTCCCTTCAGGACTCCCTTCAATTCTTAATTCTCTACAGCAGTGATTTTCAATTGGTGCTCTGCAAGGATTTTTAAAACATGCAATACCTGACTATTTAGTCAGGAACCCTGACCTCTTTTGCCTTAGACTGTCAAATTTAAAAAAATGACAACAGCCAACACAACAATAACCATCTGGTATGAATGAATCAAAATTATACCTATTTTTTGTCAGATCGGCAAAAATACATTTTTTGGTATGCCACAAAATATTAGTAATTATTTTATGTGTGTCATGAGATGAAAAAGCTTGAAAAATTGCTGTTCTGCATAAATGGGGTTGACAAGATTTTTGAAGAAGCTGTAGATCTGTACTGAAAAGGTGCCCAAGGGCCCCGTGTCCAGGTTCAGGATGGCACTCCTATGAGTGGATTGCTACCACTGGTCAGTACTTCATTTCAGGACCTCCTGAGGTTGGTGCCAGTATGATGCTGGCATATTGATTTGGGAGAATGCACACATTGGACACAGGACAAGTTCAGGGGTCCGGAACAGGGCACTGCTGACCTTTAAGTTTAATCATCCTCAGCTTTCATGCATCTGAATTTCTACCTCTATGCCGACCTGGGTCTACAGCAGAGTCTCTCCACTTTGGCACTATTAACAGTTCAAGCTGAATAATTTCTGGTTTTGGAAGTGGGACAGGGGAATGGTCTGTGAATTCTAGGATGTTAAATGGCATCCTTAACCACTTTCTACTAGACACCAGTAAAAACCCTGCTTCCCTTCCCTTGTTGCCACTTAAAATGATGTGATCTTCAGACATTACAAATCTTCAGACATTAAAAATCAACCCTGATGGGAGTCACTGTCCTACAGCACCTCAGTCTAGGTGGTGACAGTGTCTTTTACCCTGTGTACCCACTTACCCATGGCACCCAGGAAAGTTACCCTGTAATGCTGGCTTCATGCACCAGGCAAGCCAGTCTTTGTTTATGGCTACATCTACTTTGCCTGAAGGCTTTCTACATTATTGCTCTGCAATGCTAATGCACTTGTCTAGCCAATGTGGTGACATTGTTGGTCTTAAATCATGTCAGATTAGGGACAGATGTTCCTTGTGCAAATGCTATTCTCATTTTACCTACAGAACTCTTGCATATTGTCCTCGGTGACTATGTATGTGAAGGGTAGGGGTGCAATTAATCTTAAAATACATCACATTCTAGGAATGCAATGACATAGATTAATTCATTGAAGAAAAAAGACAGAAATGTTTTGTTCTATATTTTCTTAAAATATTTAAATGGTACATCAACTTGTTCAGAAAATGCATAATAGCTCAGATTTTCCTGCATACTCTGGGTAAGGCTTGTATTCATGGTCATCATCAATGGAGAACAATAACAACCTTTGAGTAAAGCATTCGAAGCCAGGGTTTTAGAAATGGTGAGGGGAGGCAAGGTATGATCCTGAGTCATAATGTAACTCTAGCATTAAATAATTGCTATGAAGAAACTGCAAAGGCAAGAAGGCCCGTCCTGTTTCAAGACAAACATGTTCTAAAGATCCACTGCCATGATGGACTTGATAGCAATTCCTCGCAGGGGGAAAAAGATATTAGCCAGGAATAACACATTGGCCAATAAAGAGCATACAGAGATGGTTCCTGGACCTGAACAGGAAAATAAGGTGCCTCACCATGAATACTTTTCTCATGAACTGTTGAGAAAATTAATAAATGTCAGTAGATCTAGTGCATCTTCTCTATCAACTATTCTAAATTTTAATTTGTAAATAACTTATCAGTTGATAATTTTTTTAAAAAAATATCAAACTGGTTATATAAATAGGGAGTTCACAGTAACTATTTCTCTGGGTCCTGAACACCCCAGAGTCAACGTGGTAGAAAACAGTGAATTGAGATGGTATCTAGAGGTAGAATCTATAACTTGGTGGTTTATCAGATAGGGGATGAGTAAAAGAAGAGTTAA
The DNA here is from genome assembly GCF_000412655.1 of Myotis brandtii. Classification (NCBI taxonomy): domain Eukaryota; kingdom Metazoa; phylum Chordata; class Mammalia; order Chiroptera; family Vespertilionidae; genus Myotis; species Myotis brandtii. Next base: position 205,251 of record NW_005363099.1, on the reverse strand, counting down.
ATATGTCTTCCGTAATTTCTGACTTAATAAATTAGGTATATCAAAAAGTTTAAATGTTTTTCCACAATATTATAGTTATCTTTCAGTATTACATAATTCATATGTTTTAAATTTCAGTTTTATTGAGATGTAATTGACATCTAACTCATAATTTTATTTGAATAAGTGTGCATAAATTCAAAGGTATTTTAAGAGCAATGTTTTTAAACTAATGTTCTGAATCTTTATCCAAGTTGCTATTCATATTAAAAATAACAAAAAAGTCAGATGTAATTTTTTTCTTTTCTTATATTCCCTTAACTTAAACCTTTTAAATCTAGCTATTTTTTCATGAATATAAGTGGCTTGCATAAACTGTCCAAAATGCACCAATCCTAGAGCTTTCATCAGTTTTCCAAATGTAGAGCAATCCAGACAACTGACTATAAAAACAGGGAGTTTTATAGCCTTGACTTAGTTTTATGTGTGTAGTATAGTACATTGATTGCCTTTTGACATATGTAGACTCAATACTTATCCTCCAGAGAGGATAAGAAATAGCCTCAAGTCCCATAATACCCACCTGCACCCAACTGGAGTAATGCCAGGAATTTCCTTAAAAGTTTGCATTTTGATATTAGGTTGATTTGATTATGGTAAGCACCCTACATTTTAATAAATTACAATGCTAGTTTTTAACATTATTTCAGTTTTAGTTGTTGTCTACAGAATTTCTCAACACACAAGGATATTTTTAGAGATAATTTAAACATTAATAATCTATTTTATGCTCATGGGAACATCAAAATTGTTCTACTTTATCACTTTGTGTATCTATTATTTAAAGCCACTCTATAAGTACCTGAGAAGAGGGAAGAGGCTACAATATGTCTTCTTTCTTTCTATCACCCTTTCTACCACCCGCTGGTCACTGGAGCAGTATTCCAAATTCTTTTCTGTTCTTTATGTGACTTTCCAGTGGAAGGAAAGTATTTCACTGCCCCCCACTCCCCACTTCCATTGTGGATCTCCTTCCATTTCTTTAATTGTAAGGACAACAAAAACAACAATGATTTAATAAGTGAATGTGTGCCAAGTTCTACGTGAAGCATATGGCAAGTATTAGATCCTTTAATTTTACAAATAACCTGTGAACAGGATATTAGGTAATAGATGAAACTAATTTGTAGATGAAAAAAACACATGTTCATCAAGACCATATAACATGATCCAAGTCACACATCTAGTAAGAGAATGCTCCAAACTGCACATTTAGGTCCCTCGGATCCTAAACAAATATGTTCTCTATTATTCCCAGATTCCTTTTGTGAGAATTAGTTAATTCAGGAAATGATGAAAAAAAATATTACTTGGAAGGATTTTAGGTTTTGCTCAAACTTGTTAAGATTATCAATGTCAATATCATAAATTCACAAAGATTGGCATAGTATACCCTGAGGGTTAACTTATGTAGTTTATCTATGTAGTATAATTTATGAGTAACTTATGGATGGAAAAAATTCAACATTGAAAGAGATGGTAATAAGAGGGGAATAAGAGAAGGGAATGACACATAATTTAATATTTTTACATGCCACTTTTGTACTGAACTCCATAAAAACTTATGATCAGTATAGCATTAGAAAATATTGAATTTATCTAAACACTAAATTATGAAATAAAATGAATAAAATGCTCTCTATGTAATTAATGCATAGTGATGTTTTAATTAATTACTAACATAGTAATTTTTTCAAGTGCTATAAATGATGACATGATTTGACAAAACATAACATTTTTCATAAATAAGTATATTCTCTTGACAATTCTTTTTAAACAAGATTAATTCCTAAGATGCATTTTCTACTCTAGAGTGACTTCAGAAATTTATTCAAACTTTGTAATTTGGAAGAAAAAAAAACCTTTTAACATATGCTGACTGTTGAAATGATATTTTCTAGGAAGATAGACATATTACATTTAAAATTACTATCTGAACAGATGTAAAATAAGATGCTTTTTGAAACATTGATAGAAGGCTGACATCAAGAAAAATAGATATGTGCAATCAGGGTTTGTTGTAATAAATGACAGAAGTGCTATACACTAAAGCCATTCATTGAAGAAAAGTAAATCATTTCTAAATAGATATTGATTAAAGTAGGAAGCATAAAACTGACACTTCAATAAAGGGAAGAAGGAAACTATTACAGAAAAAAGTAGACATTACATGAAGGTATGATAGACAGATGCAGAGCATAATGAAATATAAATGGAATACAATGGAGCAGAAAAATGAAATGTTGAAAACATAAGTAATGATTAAAAATAGAAATGTCTATAAAAAAAAGAACAAATCCTAAAAAGGAGTGTTTTAAAGGGAGGTGCTGGTGAATTTTATCCAGATTGGGGTAGAGATAAATCTATCAGAAAGCATAAGATATTAATGAATTTGGTCAGAGTTTAGGATGAGTTAAATCACTGGTGTTGATCACAATAATCAGGAGTACCAACCTCCTCTGAAGTGGTGCCTATACTGTTAAAATTTAATATAATATTATTAATTTTTATTGACCAAACATTAAGAAAACTATAACAATAGGTATTTTAAATTGTACTTACTTTACCTGGAAATATACTTTAACAATTAAGAATCATAGACCAAAAAAAAGTGACATCATACTTCTACATAAGATTCTCTCAGGCATTCTCTTCGGCAATCTACATGTGCTCCAGTATCATCTTATATTAATTATTTTTCTTTCAACTCTAAAATATCCCCCAATCCATAAAAAAAGGAAGCAACATATTTACAAGAGCTTCCTTCCACCTTCTTTCTTTTTTAAAAAAATATATTTTATTGATTTTTTTACAGAGAGGAAAGGAGAGGGATAGAGAGTTAGAAACATCCATGAGAGAGAAACATCAATCAGCTGCCTCCTACACACCCCCTAATGGGGATGTGCCCGCAACCAAGGTACATGCCCTTGACCGGAATCGAACCCGGGACCCTTGAGTCCGCAGGCCGAGGCTCTATCCACTGAGCCACACCGGTTAGGTCCCACCTTCTTTCTTAATAGCAAACCAACACCTGTGAAGTGGAGAACCCAGTTTTCATGGCCCTTTCTGCAAGGTGTCTGCCTTTCAGGAGCCTTCACTAGCCTATAGTGGGTTTCCACTGGGTTTTCAGAATCTGGGCCTGTAGGACCTAATGGATGCACTTTGAGTCCCAGAGGAGCAGAAAAACTACTCCTATTCAATGAATAATATATTAAAATTATTTTCAACAGGAAAATGTTACCATGATATTTCTTCAAACTATACGTGGTTATAGAAATATTTTTCTTATTAAGTATTTTTTTTTTCTGGAAAACAACTAGAATTCCATTTGTGCCAGGATGACCTAATGAAGAAACTTTTTCACTATGAAATCTAAATAACTTGAATTTAATTCTAAATGGACTTATTAGGGAAGTCACTGAGACTTTCTTGCCTTTGGTTTGCTCTTCTGTAAAGTGAAGAAAATTGTGAAGATTTTAAAGAGTATATGAAAAGCTTTTGATACATAAGATTAGCTGAAAACTTGTTAAGTGGAAACTAAATTTAAAAATCCCCACACTTGCCACTTTTTAAAAATCAACTCACCCAGAGAATATTCATTGCCAGATTATAAATCCATTTTAATTCAACTTTGTATTACTATAAAATTCTGGTGTAATAGTTAAGGTAGTAATTATGGACTACTTTTTATAGATTGAAAAGTAGCATTCTCACATTGTCAAGGCACAATAAGGGGCATATGAATGTTAATTAAGAATAATATTTATAATTCCCAAATGCTATTCATATCATTTTCTTAAGATGATGTCTTCAAAAAGATTTGGTTGAGAAAATTCAGATTACTAAGTAAATATTAAATGATGTGCAAATTATTCTTTAACTAGAGGCCCAGTGCACAGATTCATGGGATCCCTCAACCTGGCCTGCACCTTCTTGCAATCCAAGACCCCTCAGGGGATGTTGGAGAGCCATTTTCAGCCTGATCCCCTCAGGCCAGACTGAGGGACCCCACTGGTGCATGAATCCATGCATAGGCGGTTTCCACACAATCCACACAGGCCAGGACGAGGGACCCCACCGGTGCATGAATCCATGCACCAGGCCTCTAGTATGCATATAAGATCTTTGGTTAATCTCTTCCCACCCTCCCTCACCATCTCCTGAGATTCATCAGTCTGTTCCATGTTGACATGCCTGTGTGTTGAGTGTCTGCCCCCAGGTGGTCAGTGCATATCATAGTTACTGGTTGGCCAGTTGCTCAGGCTTTTATATATATATAGATTATTTGTTGAATTAAATCCTAATATAAAAAAACCCAGGGTCCATAATGTCCAAAACGACAGAAGGCTCAACCGACCGGAAGTCAGCCTGCAGTCAGTGCTGGGTTGCCTTGGCAACCCAGGACTGACTGCCTCTGCTGTGGGCACAGTGACCCAGCACTGACTGCCGAGGGGGCTGCGGATCAGGCCTGGAGAGAGGCCTGCAGAGAGAAGCAGGGTCTGATCTGTAGCCTCATTGGGGGTGAGATCAGGCTGGAAGGGTAGGGCTATTGGGGGTGAGATCAGGCCAGCAGGGGAGGGCAGTTGGGGGCAACCAGGCTTGCAGGGGAGGACAGAGAGGGCGAGATCAGGCTGGCAGGGGAGGGTCTTTGGGGGTGAGATCAAGCTGGCAAGAGAGGGCAGTGAGGGCGATCAGGCAGGCAGAGGCAGTTGGAGGCAAGATCAGGCCTGCAGGGGAGAGCAGTTAGGAACGAGAACAGGCCTGCAGGGGAGGGCAGTTAGGGGTGATCAGGCAGGCAGGCAGGTGAGCAGTTAGACGCCAGCAGTCCCAGATTGCGAGAGGGATGTTAGGAGTGTGGGATCGGGCCTAAACCGGCAGCCGGACATCCCCTAAGGGGTCCTCAATTGGAGAGAGTGCAGGTTGGGCTGAGGGAAACTCCTCCCCCCCATGCACAAATTTCATGCACTAGGCCACTAGTTATTAAATAAGTCTATATCATTGTTTATATTGTAACTAGAGGCCTGGTGAACATTGGTGGGGTCCCTCAGCCTGGCCTGCACCCTCTCACAATCCAAGACTCCTCCGGGGATGTTGGAGGCCTGGTGCTCAAATTTGGCTCAATCCCTACAGGACAGGCCGAAGGACCCCACTGGTTCACGAATCCATGCACTGGGCCTCTAGTATCCATATAAGATCTTTGGTTAATCTGTTCCCACCCTCTCCCCTTCCCCCTTCCCCCTTCTCTCTGAGATTCATCAGTCTGTTCCATGTTTCCATGCCTGTGCATTGAGCTCTGCCCCCTGGTGGTCAGTGTACATCATAGCTACCGGTTGAACGGTCGCTTAGGCTTTGATATATATAGATTGTTCACATATTATTCAATTTCCAAAAGTAATGAACTTTTTGAGGACAGAGTTGTACCATCTGCCCGATCCCATTTAGGGTTAGTTTTAGACAGTACTTTAATAACTGAAACCTGCTTAAATAAAGTAGATAAATAATTGAATAAGATAGATGCTTATCAGGGAGCTTTAGTATAAATGTAAAGACATAGCTCACCAAAAAAAATTGCAGAAACTTTATTTAGTGCACTGAGGCCCCAGGAGAAAGTAGACACTAAAATTGAAATATTTTAAGAACCCAAACAACTATCCATGTGACTTATCTATTTTTCCCTGTACTGTTGTGTATTCTTATCTCTTTATTCTCTATAGACTAACAATATTGACTGATGCACAGTAAACAAATGTGCTTACTAAAATAAAATAAAATAAAATAAAATAAAATAAAACAAAAATAAAATAAAATACATCTTAAATATGTATCCTTTTTTGTCTGGGGGAGGGTACATAAGGATTCACAGACTCTAAGTTTCATTTTAAGAGATCAAATAATGGTAACCTGACTCATGTCACTGAATCCAAATTCCCTGGAGAAAGAATCTGATTGGGTTAGGTTGAGTCAGATGTCCACTCCTGGTTCAGTATACTGTTCTTAGCGGGCAGGGTCAAGAAACATACACATAGCAATGAGAAATGGATCTACTCTGGCTGGTACTTGAAAACATATTTACTATAGAAATTTGTTAGACCACTGTATATCAGTTCCTATGAGCCATAGAAATTATTTAATAGAAAGAAAAAGTAAAAATGTGGTAGGTTTTATTTTATGATTTTTTTCTAGTTTTATACAGTAAATCAAGGAATTATCTTCTTAGGTAAATTGAAAACAAAGAGCTATCACTCACTGTAACAGCAGTAAATAAAAAACTGAACCCCAGAAACATTTTGCTCACTTCAGCTACATCAATGTCTGCACAGTATGTGGAGTTACATCAAGGTTTACTTCTATGTTCATAATAATACTAATTTGGTGTGTGTGAGGTGGGGAGAATGTGACTCTCAGCCCTTTGCAATCATAACTAGTATCTTTACATTTTTGTTTTGGTCATGTTCTTTCTTGTCTTTAGGGTCTTAGCACTGTTTTGTTTTCTTCTTAAAGCCAGGAAAACCTTCTTCAATACCCCCATCCTGCCTTCACACTCTTTTTCAGAGCTAGATATTAGTTAGACCTCTGGGTGTACCACAGAAACCATTGCATTTTTATGAGAAGGACCTTTTCTGGTTCTATGTCTATCTCTGGAGTCTTAGTATTTGCTGCATTGAGTGAAAATTGTGTTTATTGTTTAAGTGTTCATTACATCTTTTACATTGTTGTGACTTTAGTACCTGTCTCAGAGCCTGGCACATTGCACAAACTCTGAAAATATCTGTTGGATACACAAATGAATGGATTTGGAGAGAATATTTCAATCTCAATTCATTACAATGAAATCCAGAAAAAAACAGCAGTTGATAATACCTAACTTTTTGCAATCTGTAAAATAAAATAAATCATTTGCCCCTTGAAATATCTGGCTTACTTCTCATTACTGTTAATAATTACATTTGAGCTAGAGTCACCATTGAGATATAAAAAAGACAATCTACATGAAAATTGCATTTTGAGAGAAGCTGGTTTCAAACTGAGAGCTGAGACTATTGTGTATCTTTTTATTTCTAACCTGATTTACTGGTTTCCCTTATCCCATGCTCTTTTCAAATTGGGGCATGCAGAGATGAAGAAATGAAAAGGGCCCTGCACTGCATGGGCAAGTACTGAGCAGTGGCTGGTACTGAGTCACTGCTAGTTAACACGTGGGCCAGCAGTGCAGAGGAAACACCGGGCACCATTGAACCTTTCAGACACCCAGTGTTTGGAAAGTTAAAGATTAAACATTTCATCTCAACATTACACTGAGGTTCACATAAATTGAAGTTCCTGTGAGAGGTATAATGTTCCACTTCCTTCAATGGATCCACAATCCAGTGTTTGTTTATTTTTTGATAACCATTCCATGAATGCTTTGATGTATTATATTAGAGCTATAATTTCGGAGTTAAAAGGAGTTCAAGTTACACCACTTGGTGTAGCAACAGGGTCTCACCTGGCATGGTGAGAACATTCATTGTGCACCAGCTGCCTGGAAAAGAGGCAAGACTGTTAGAGGGACAGTGTAGTTGGGCTGCATTCAGGTAAGCTCTATCTTTGTATCTTTACCACAAAAGCATCAAGGAAGAAGGCGGTAAAGATATGGGGCAACAGCTAGGCCAAAGGAAATCTTAAAACAGCACCTACAAAGCTAGATCAGCTCTCTGAGGCACCAACAAACTTATTGTGTCCCGATAGGGAATGGAGCAGCGCTTTCAGCCCGGAGAGCAGCTCTCTGCTAGTACAACACACTTGTCCTCTTTAAGCCAGTCTATGTTTATATTCTGATATTTTCTTTGATTCTTTTATTGCTCTTTCTTAATATTTATTAAATCATATATTTCTTTGTGTTTGTTTATTTATTTGCATTTATAGGCTGTCTGTGCTAAGCTTAAATTGAACTAAGAGTAGAATTGGGATATGAATTGATATCAAACCTTGAAAGTAAAACTAATGTACTTCTGGGGTGTCTTCATGTCAGAGTACCAGGAATCAAAGTGCTCAAGAGAGATGATTCACTCTGAGAGGTAACGGATTGATTAATGACGTGTCCCTTCCCATCTGGAGATTCATCTTCTAAGTATAAGGCACAGAAAAGCAAAGTCTTGCCATAAAAACTGTGGCAAATGTCCTTACATATAGATTCATGTAAAGACAGTACACGGATATATGTGGTCATTGCTCTAATCTGAATTACATTTTGGTGAAATGTACTTACAACTTCTTAATTGACTGATACTCAAGGATGTGGCAAGTATTGCTTTCCATTTCACTACCAAAATGATCAAGATAATTTTTATTCATTCTCTAATAATGATTAAACTAGGCTAAGGTATCCATTTATTATGAGTTTGATATTTTCAGGATGCATCCCTAAGGGCAATGTTGGGCAGTGCAATTTAGCTCTTGAGAAGCAAGACCTTAAATTTTATAAAGTGGCCCTTTGTGCATTTTATTTATTGATTCCGGGGCTTAATTGGCAAGATACTGCAGGAGAGGGAATTCAGGCAGGAGAATATAGGTAAGGGTAAATGTAAGATGCATATATGCTAGCAGTCCAAGTGGAGTTGATGGCAAAGGGCTAGGTCTTCTAAAGATAATTACTTGTGTGAAGTCTGGGTTCTTTAAGAATCAGACACTAAAATGAGCATAGAGCTGCAAAGATTTTAATAAGATAACTGTCTATGTCAGCTATGCTCAAGTGGTGTGCCATAAGAATTTTTAAAACATGCAATACCTGACTCTTTAGTCAAGGGCACTGACTTCTTTTCCCTTTCAGGGGTGAGGAATGTCTGGCCAGAGGCTGTATAAGGCATGTGAAATCATTTGGTCTGATCCAGCAAAGGCATTAGGGGTCAGTTAATTAAATGTTTGACCAAATATAGCAGGCTAATTTTTAAGTTGATAATGTTGTATGGCCCGCTAATGAGGTTATAAAAATCTCTTTAGTCAAGGGCACTGACTTCTTTTCCCTTTCAGGGGTGAGGAATGTCTGGCCAGAGGCTGTATAAGGCATGTGAAATCATTTGGTCTGATCCAGCAAAGGCATTAGGGGTCAGTTAATTAAATGTTTGACCAAATATAGCAGGCTAATTTTTAAGTTGATAATGTTGTATGGCCTGCTAATGAGGTTATAAAAATCCAAATGGCCCTTGGCAGAAGAAAGGTTCCCCACCCCTGCTAGATTGTCAAAAAAATAAAAACAAATAAGAAAATAACAACAGCCAACACAATACTCGTCTGGTGTGAATGAATCAAAATTATATCTATTTTTTTGTCATATCAGCAATAATATACTTTTTGGTGCGCCACAAAATTTTAGCAAATAGTTTTTGTGTGCCATGAGATGAAAAAGGTTGAAAACTGCTGGTCTATGTAAAGGAATGTGGGAAATCTGAGAGAGAAATCATTATGCAGTCTGGCCCTGAGGGAACAAGAGAGGGCCAGGAGGTTGATAGAAGTGTGCTACACCCCCATGCAGACTAAGGAGGGTTTGGTAAGGTCTTCAGAAGCTTTTGAAGAAGCTTTTAAGAGCCCTGTGTCTCCTGGGAATGCCTCCTCTTGTCAAGTATACCACCCACACTCAGTCTTTGGCGGGCAAGGCCTTCAGGAAGCATGATCTCAGTGCTAACATGGCTGTGGGTTTCAGAACACAGCAGCTGCAGCTCTTGATCCATAATACTCCCTATAGCTGGAAGTCTGCAAGGTGTATTTTTAAGGTCATCACAATAAAAAAAAATTTAAAAAAAGAGGACAAATAATCTAAGTTTTCATTAAGCACTCACCAAATGCTATGATAAGGACTTCATGTGAATTGTTATGTTTAATGCACACAATAATTCTCTAAGATAAGTACTACAGTGTCAGACTTTTAAAAATGAAGAATCGGAGATAAGGAGAGGTAACATCCTTGGCTCAAGGCCCAAGTTAGTTGGAGGTAGGATTCTAGGAAGGTCCCAAACCCATACTTTAGTTCTGGAATTAAGCGATTGAAAGACAAAGAGGAAAAACAAACAACAACAAAAATGAACAAAAAGGTTTAGGGAGAAACAAGAGATATATTTTTAAAAATCCACATCCATTCTTAAAAATGCTAAAACCATTAGCTAGCTCAGGTTCTTGGGTAAGACAGTTAAGAAGAATGAGTAAAAGAAAGAAAGCTTCTAATTTTGTTTTTTTTCCCACAAAAGTACTGATTTGTTAGTGTATTCTCTTGAGCACTCCAGCAATATTTTAGTAATAAGGGGTGAACTGTCTCCCTCCCCAATCTCCAACTTAAATTGTAATGAATATAAAATATCTGTGTTGAATGAGCTATGATATTTTGAAGCCATCCCTGAAATTTTCAAATAATTTAAATGTTTCTGAATGATGCCACCAACAGTTTTCTAAGGACTTTCCTTATTCTCACCACCGCACTGAAAATGGATTCTGAATTGCTTCCGCTCTAACTTGGGGCTGTGCACTATTCAGTATACTCCATGCAGTATCTCATAGAAAATAAATAAACAAATATTAAAAACTCTAATTTAAAACAATATTAGTTTTAAGAGTACTAAAGTATTAGATTATGCAAGTTACCAATGTGTTCCCAGCAGATCTTCCATGGAAGGGGTGGCAATAAAAAAGGTATGTCTAAAACACATTTTTGAAGATTGGTATATACTCTCTAATTTATAGACTAAACAGGCAACTTTTGAACAAGTTGTAATAAAAAAAGTCAATTTTGGCAGTCTTTTTCTAAAAATAGTACCCATATAAGTCAATCTCTTAACTTTCACACACATTTGTTTTGTTCTAATTGAGTAAGGAAAAATGTTATAAATAATTAACTAACTTTCACACACATTTGTTTTGTTCTAATTGAGTAAGTAAAAATGTTATAAATGATTATCTATAATAATAAAAGAGCAATATGCTAATTAGACTGGATGTCCTTCTGGAGGAAGCCAGGGCTGGAGCGAAGCCTGGGTCCTGGATGCCAGAGGGATGCCAGTGCCGGCAGCCGGGAAGGAAGGCCTACTCTTGCACAAATTTTGTGCATCGGGAATCTGGTACATATATAAAACTCTAAGTAACTGGTCAACCGATCAACCATTTGACTGGTCACTATGACATGCACTGACCACCAGGGGGCAGATGCTTAATGCAGAAGCTGCCCCCTGGTGGTCAGTACACTCCCACAGTGGGAGCACCGCTCAGCTGACCAATGGGCACCAGACGCTGGGCTCATGGCTACAGCTTTCCCACCTTCGTGCAGTGCTACTCGCCGCTGTGGCAGGCACAGTGGGGCCAGGATAAGCGGGAGCAGCGCAGCGTCTGGCCTGGGCTCGGGCTCCTCCCAGCCACCTGCCACTTTGCACACTACTACATCCCTCATACCGGCAGTCCAACATCCCTTGAGGGGTCCCGGATTATGAGAGGGCACAGGCCAGGCTGAGGGACCCCACCCATGCATGAATCCGTGCACCAGGCCTCTAGTTTTATAATAGAAAGTTGTAATATTTACCAAACTTTTACTAGACTTTGAATGTATGCTTCAGTTATAAATAACTGTAGACAGAAGTATATTATACATAACCTTTAAAAAAGTATTTTAGAGTTATCTGAACTAGAGAAAAGAATAGATTAATAAACTATTACAATGAATTACACAGCAGAGAAACAATGGTAAATCTTTAGAAAAACTAAGAGCCAGGAAGAAGCTCTGTAGTATCTAAAGACTAAAGTGAACAAGTCAATGAAACTGGCTTGCCAGGGTTTAAATTCTGACTCTTATAGCTTCATGCTCTCACACAATGTGCTCATATCTTCTGTTTCATTTTAATTAACTCTAAAACAGAAATCACAATGCTTCATAAGATTTCTGAAACAATTAAATTGGTATTCAGAATGGTGTCTAGCACATAGAAACTGCCAACAGATATAATTATTAAAATAATTATTAGCAATGTAGTTTTAACAAAAAAGAAGATGGGATTACTCTTGAATTCTAAATAATAGTAAAAAGGATAGACTAGCCAATGACTAATATATTTTAAAAGGATAAATGATATTTTGCTGAAGATTTCTTTATAAGAAAATATTTTTGAAGAGAGTTAACAGTAGTTAAAAATATTTCACTGATAAAAATGTCATCTTTAACTTAGATATTTAGCAGTTATTTCTATAAATTTTGATGTGTTTTCCATAGCAAAATGTTTTAATTTTTTCTGTCTATCAAAAAAAATACTTTAAAAAGAAACTCTAAACTCTATACCCATTGTTCAAAATGTATCACTAATATTTTATTCATAGAATGTTCAGTCTGGCCTTAAAAGAATTCATGTTATCTATCTATGTAATGAATTAAGGTACATACTAAATCTTAATGAATATATGGATGTTTTTAAGACTTTATAAATGACCTCTAGGATAAAGACCATCAGATATACACCTGTAGTCAAACAAAGATTGATTTATTACTTGTTTCAGTGAAGGGTACCATATACTGAGGGAAACCATGGATCATTTTTGAGAGGAATTCTAGGGACAAAGCAGGCAGGTTTAGGGAGTTAGAGATAAAGAGGGCCCATGGGAGAGGAATGCATAGATGGAGACTTGAAGATGCCAAAATATTGATCTTCCTTTTACAGAGGATAGAGGAATGCCACAGGAAGAGGGGGTCCAGGCAGATGGAAACATTTCTGGCCTGAGCAATTAAAACAGCCATAAACCAAGGACAGAGATATCTTTGGCCTGAGCAGCTGGGAGTCCAAAGGCAACTCCAACCAACAAGATAAGTGGGAGAGGAAGAGGGAGGCACCTCGTGAGCTTTGAGCTTTGAAACTAATTCTATGTAGCAGAATGACCAATGAGGAAAGTGGGGGGTGGGTCCCAAATTAAGGAAAGGGACCAATTAGAAAGGGTCAGGTTCAGACAAAGAACTGCAGCATATATAAACGGAGACAACGGGACACAAGACACATTTTGTTTTTAGATTGATTTTCCCATTAGAGAGAGAGAGCAGGCTTTTCCCATTATGGGAGCTCCCTCCTCAGGGGACTCCCTTTGGGGATCTCCCCACCCCAGATGGAGCTTGTATCTGCTTCCAATAAACTTCTACATTTTTTATGAAAGAAGCCTTTTTGTCACAAGTTTATTCTTCAAACTTCCTGAGGACAAGAACCCATAGGAAGAGAAGTCTACACCCAGAACCCCACATTTCAATTTCATTATGAGGGTATTAGAAAAAAGTTCTAAATGATTTGGCATTATAATAGGTGACTAGGATGGCTGATTTGAGTATGTGGTCTTCACTCTGGATCAGATGCTGTCAGGGAGCAGGGGACAATTCCATGAGTTGACATCTTAATATCCTATAAAATAAAAGGCTAATATGCAAATTGTCCCCATGGGCAGGAGTTCAAACGACCAGGAGTTAGATGGGCGCTGACCACCAGGGGATGCCAGGCCAAGGTGGGTGCGAGCAGGGGCCCCAATCACCCCACTGGTAGCCCCACAGATCAGCCCTGATCACCAGCCAGACCTGGGGACCCTACCTGTGCACAAATTTCATGCACCAGCCCTCTGGTGTTATCTATAAGATAGAATGAATAAAAAACAAACAAAACAAAAAAAACTGAAGTCTGCTATTGGCAAAGAAGCAGTGGTCACTCATATTAGCCAGGATAGGGGAAAGTTTGATACTTTTGCACTTTACACGTAACCTTGTTTTTTGTGCTTAGACAAGATTATAGAGTGGCCTTGTTTGCTTGTTTTTTTTTTTAATTTCATCATGGACACAGATTGTCTTGTGAGATTGCTTATGTTACAAAAGAGAACACCACAGCCTACCTTGGAATTGCATGGAGCTGCATGGGAAGGACCTGCTTCCGGAGTGACTCAGACACATGCTGTTGACAGGTTGCCTCAGTGTTTCACCATGTTGAGTGTCCTCATTTCATGACAGTTCGCTTGCCCCAGAAAAAGTGATCCCAAAATATAGGCTAAAAAAAGCTGCAGCATCTTTTATGACCTACCTTCAGAAGTCACACCAATAGTGTCTGTGATAACTTGTTGGTTCTTGCTACGGACTAAATGTTTATGTCTCTCCAAAATTCATATGCTAAATTCCAATCCCCCATGTGATAGCATCTGGAGGCTTGGCCTTTGGGAGGTAATTAAGTTTAGATGGGGTCATAGAGTGGAGTCCCCATAAGGACATTACTACCCTTATAAAAAGAGGAAGAGGACAGCCCTTTCTTTTTTGCCACATGAAGATACAGCAAGAAAATGGCAAACTACGAAGAGTACTTGTAATCTACTAGCACCTTGATCTTGAAACTCTCAGCCTCCAGAACTGCCAGATATAAATGTTTAAACTACCCAGACTATAGTATTTTATTAAAGCATCCTTAATTGACTAAGACAGTGATCCAAGTCAACCCATTTCATCGTGTGAGGAAAATAGGCAAGCATGAGAATACCAAGAGGCAAGGAGCAGTGAGGGCTATCTTAGGGGCTGATTCCTACATTCATTCCAAAATAAGCAGCACAAGAAGTCTGTACTATGTCACTTGTGGCATACAGCAATAGATCTTTCCCCTTCACAGAGTGACTGAATAGAAATAACAAATCAGGTGGCATCTAGCAGTGCACAAAAACATTTGAACAAGCAATACCAACACACTATATCTTCAGTAACAGGAAGCCTTAAGAATTCTGAATCTAGGAGACAATGATATCTTCCATGTGTTAAAATGAGAACTGGACAGACAATAAAAGAGACTATCTGGGGATACTGCCTTTAGCACTGAATTTATTATGTCAATAATGAGTAAACCAAAACAACTTACTTCATATGAGAATAAAATGCTCCTGGTGAACTTATCCCGCTGACTTAAAGAAATACAAAGTCTTTTGATGGTGCTAACTGTTCTATCAACAGAGCCAAAGGCTTATGTGAATAGTATGAATATTCAGCATTAAATTTTGGCAAAGCAAACCTGGACAGCCCACATTGATATGTTTGCTTCCTGCTACTTCCACAATAATGAAGATATATGAATGTTGCAGTGTAGCTGCCCTGAGCAAAGAAATATTTTAATGGAGAATATAGTTAAACAGAGCTTCTCTTAAATAATAGTGCAAAATCTTATTATTTAGTAAAATAGAGAAAGTTTCAATATATTTATTTTCTTAGTTAATACAGTAATGCCATAACACAGTACAGGGTGGGGCAGAAGTAGGTTTAAAAGTGTATGAGAAACACCAGTTTTATCTCTATCACTTCCTTGCGCTCTCACACTCTCTCCCTCCCTACCTTCCTGCTGGTCGCCATCAAAGACTCGCCAAGTAATAGAAAATCTTATTTCCAAGGGTAAAATTATTTTCATGAATCCCTGATGGTGATTTAGATTATTCTTAAATAATGCTATTCAAATATATAGAAATAACAAAATTAGGTATAAACTAATAGCTCATCTAAAGAAATCAAAATAAGCAAATTTTACAATAAAACACGAAAAAGCTCTTAATGATAGTTAAGAGCAGATGAGGTTTATAAATGGCATCATTTAGAAAGAGGTATTGTACTGTATGCCAGAGCACTGGTTTCATTAAATCCAGACCATCTCTAGAACTATGTCTTGAGATAATTCAAAATTTCTATTACTTCCTAAATGCCCAGAATACAGAACATCCTATTGTTGCAGGCTTGGCATCATTGGGCCTTTAGTTAATGTAAATGTATCAAAATGAGTCCCTCTCTTCTTTTGACAATACCTTTGGAGTTAAACTATTATTGCCAAAGTAATTGTATGTGAGTATCCAAAGAAGATACTACAATGGCATAGTTTTTAATTGAATACAAAATGCTGATGCAGATAGTCCAATAAGTACAGCATATAATGGTCATGTGTGTGCGTGTGTTTAGATAGCACTGAAATTAAAATACAAAAATTAGAAAATAAAAAACAAATAAACCTCTATGATTTCTAAGTATGTGTTTTTTGGGGGAAAATGGCAGGTGGAAACTTGAAATCTAATTGAGAAAACATTATTAGAACAATTTAATAGTGAAAGTTATAGTCAAATATATTACACACAAAAAAAATGCTGTGACATTTCATAGCTTCTGTGCCAAATAAATATTAGTAACTGGAGCTCCAGTACTAGAGTCTAGTTTTTGGTGTGTTTTTTAAAATATATCTTTCTGTGGGAAGAGTACTGGTTGTTTAAAGCATTCTGCAAAATCGATACACATTGTGACCTCAATATATTTCTATTCAGAGTAAAGAGTAGAATCTGTAATCAGAAATTGCTTAAAAACTCATCTGGTTTATGTTTGAAAGAAAATGAATCCCATTTGACAATGCCAGATACTGTATATACAGAACAACACACACATCTGTTGTTTGAGGAGCTGTGAAATTGTAGAATGTACTTGGTGCTCTGTTTCCATTTTAAATTTAAACAAAAATATTTGACAACCATCTCACTTTCTTTTTATCTCTAATGTCCTGCTAACAAAACATCCCCCCATGAGTACAAATGACAATCTAGTCATCACAACTGGGAAGAGTTCACAGGCCAGAGCAACTGTCAGAATAATATCAAACCAGCTCCTGGCTCATCTACAATGACAAAACCCAGGGAAATCAAGAGCAAGTGTTGTCTTATTACTTTCAGAAGGTTATGTCTCTTGAACTACAGGAACTGCACATTTTTAGATGTTTATTGGCAATCACACCATCCAGCTTTGTATCTGAGATATTCTAATATTTGCTACTCGAGAAAATGGGAAGGACTTTTTCCGATATCGCAGATCTGTAATAGGTTTGCCCTCTGCTTAGTTACTACTACTTCCTTTGCCCAGTACTGTGAAAGAATGTGGATACTGTTTAGATTCACTGTTAAATCGGCTGCTTACTTCTAAGTTTTCTGACCCTGGAAACCTAATTTGCATTCAGCCAAATAGCTGTGACCATCTAAAAGGGAACTTAAAGGATAGCAAATGTGAGTATAGTAGTCCCACTTTAGCCATGGTTTTGCTTTCCACAGTTTCTGTTACCTGCGGTCAACTGCTTTCTGAAAAAGTGGAAAAATTCAGTAATAAACAATTCAGAACTTTTAATGTGCCTTGATAGGCATCAACCCCAAAATAAAAAATAAATGAAAGGTCATTCTGAGTAACTTGATGACAGCTCACACCATTCCAGTCTGTTCCTGCATATCTAGTATCCACACTGCATATGCTCCAACCCCACATTAGTCACTTAGTAGGCATCTCAGTTATCTGATCAAGTATTGAGGTATTACAGTGCTTGTGTTCAAGAAACTCTTATTTTAATTAATAATGTCTAGAAAATGCAAGAGTAGTGATACTGGCAATTTGGTTATTCCAAGATAAGCTGTAAATTGCTTCCTTTAAGAAGGAGAAAGTTATCAAGTTAATAAGAAAAGAAAAAATTGTATGCTAGGGTTGCTAAGAGTTACAGTAATAACAAATATTATATCCAGGAAATTATGAATAAAAGAAAGAAAAAGAAATTCATGGTAATGTTGCAGTCACATCTTAAACTGCAAAGTTCCAGCCACAGTGTATGATAAGTGTTTAGCTAAAATGGATAAGGTATTAAATTTATGTGTGGAAGACATGAACAGAAAGCATGTTCTGATTGACAGAAATTTGATGCACCAGAAAGCACTTAACCTATATGATGACTTCAGCAAGGAGTCCCCTGAATTGAATGACACCAAGCCATTTACTGCAAGTAAGGGATGGTTACATATATTCAGCAATATGTTTGGCCTGAAAAACATAGTAACTATTGCACAAAGAGAAAAAGAGGAGAGAAAAAGAGGGAGAGAGAGAGAGACCACATTTACATAAGTTTTATTACCTTACATGATCATAATTGTTCTATTCTTATTATTAGTTGTTAATTTTGTACTGTTCCAACTTCATAAATTAAACTTTATCATAGTATGTATTTATAGGAAAAAAAACAAAAAACAAAAGAAATTCCTATATAATAAAATCCCAAGGACCATAATGGCAGAACGACCAGAACGACCACTTTTAAACTTTATCATAGTATGTATTTATAGGAAAAAAAAAACAAAAAACAAAAAAATTCCTATATAATAAAAGCCCAGCGACCATAATGACAGAATGACCAGAACGACCACTTCACCAGTCACTATGAGGTGCACTGACCACCTCTCAGTCCCTTTCTCCAGGCGGCAGGCTCCCATCGCCCAATGGCCAACTGGAAACCTGGGTGGGTGGTGGTGGGGGGCGGGGCCAGCTGCCAGCAACCAGGGAAGATGGCCCTGATCACAGGCTAGGCCTAGGGACCGTACCCACACATGATTTCACACACCATGCTTCTAGTAGTATATATAGGGCTCAGTACTAGTCATGGTTTCATGCATCCACTGGGGAGGTCTTAGAACATACCCCCCAAGGATAAAAGGGGACTACTGTAGATGCAATTATTTTCATTGGAAAGCAAGCACTGATATCTAAAAATATAAGTCAATATGATTTTTCACACATCTGAACTAATATCTCCCCATTATTGAATAACATGAAGTTCTGATTGAAACATTCACTCTTTTTAGCTCTGTTAGGATAAATACTGTCTATTTTTGAGAATGCACAAATCAAATGATTTCACATGTTAAAGAAGTGAACTTTTATATATTAGTTAACTTAATTAATTATCATAGTTCATTTTTAATGAATTGGAAAAAAAATCTTTTAAATTGCACACATGTATGGAAGCCTATAAAAAAGATATTATACTTTAATCATTTAAGCATATTACAAAATATAATAAAATTATTATAATGGATATGTACATTCATTTGTGTAATTCCTTACTCCTATGTCCATTTCATTTCAAAGATAAATCTAACAATTTTCTATATGTATATAGTGTGCACATAATATAGATTTAAAACTAAATTTAAATATTCAATTCACATTATTCACATAATCAGCATTCGGTCAGAAAAATCATTTGTATACCCTTATTAACCAAATTAAATTTTATTATAAATAAGCTAAAAAATACACTGAAATCTGAAACTCTCTTCAATTATTATTAACTTAATAATAAATATAATAATGGTTCTTTGTCTTCTATAGTTCTTAGATCATACCTAATTCTAAGTTTTCTGATACTTCAGAAAGTATACTTTTTTTCAAGACCAAAAATAATTAATAGGGAGTGGTTATAATGATCAGGAGATCTGGATTAAACACTAAACATTAAGCTATTTTTTCCATGAATCATACCATTTGTGTTTATCCAATTTAGATAATTACTTATCATTATATTTAAAATTGAAAAGTACAATTGCACCCCATTTATACAAAATTAGCTAAAAATATTTTAAAGAAATACAATCTTACTTTTTATTAGCAGGAAAAGAAGTTGATTATTTTCATAATCAATATATAACGACAAAAACTTCTGTATTAACTTAACACAAATAAAATGAACTCCAAATAATACTTTCTGAGAGTAAAAAGTTATACTATATTTCCATCGTGAAAATATTCCAGAATGATAGCAATGTTTCCTTAGATCTTATTTGTACCAGGCAATGTGTTAGTCACCTTATATACATATTAATTTGATTAATCCATATTGCAACATTATGAAGTAGGCACTATTACTACATCTAGTTTATGGATGAGGAAATTGAGATTTATAAATTTTAGAAAACATGCTTGAATTCATACAATTATTAAAGCAATGAGCAATCTGACTCCAGAGCCACTTACATAAGTTCTTTAAAAAAAAAGTTACGTTTCTAGTTACATAACTCATTAATCATACCATTTCAATTAAAACATTAATTGATTTCCAATTATTTACAGGTGCCTATAAGGACATAATGACTAAAAGCCATCTTTAGTCTCTGAAATACATGGATTGAGTTAGGCAAAGGATAAAACTGTGAAGAGAGATTTGCGCTACAAGGTAGGAGATCTTTCCACTCCTGGTCCTATTACTTTCTAGCCAGGTAACGTCTGGAAATTAACCTACTGCTTCTCTGCCCTCCATTTCCTCAATGTAAAGTGTATATAATAATATATTTCTTTTTTATTTTTACAGATTTTTTTAACATTAAACAAATAATGTACTTTGAATGATAAAATGTAAATGTACATTATATTACTATTAATAACAGTTATTTAACTACTAATGAATATAATTCTATAGGCAGATTTAAAATAGGATATTACTAAACTGTAAAATTCAAATATACTTTGAGTCAAGATGGCTATCTTTTTCTAGAGCACTTAAAGTGAATTATTTGAAGTCTGAGACTTAAATTTTATTCACATATTGAAAGAAATGAAACATTAATTTGTAATTTGTGTTTCCTGATGAAACTGAAAACTTAAATTATTATAAGAGTTCCAGATTTTTCACGCACACACACACACACACACACACACACACTAATTTCCTAGAGTTTAAGCCATGACTTTTGTCTGAAGACCACAAGGATTTTCATAAATTTGAATTTAATTTCATAGGTGTTAATTTTCACAACTGAAGAGCTGCAGAAGCACTTGCAAGGCTTTTTTGGTATAATTCTACAGCAGTGCAGGTACCTAGTAATCTGCAAATTCATGAAGATCATTTTAAAGTAAGCTGAGAATCCCTGTGCAAATGTTACACATAGCAAACTTGCAGCCAGTGGAAGACAATTATCATGTACTTTCTAGATCTTCCCTTTTTCATGCAAACTGCTCATTGCCCTTTTGTTATTGCTCATTGTGTTCTAGACTTCAGCCCTTTACCCTCTGATCATATTGCTAATGACAAGCTCTAACCTCCAGAGTTTCTACCTCCTTCCTTTTAATACAGATTATAGAAACAGTGGCTTATATATAATTTCCCTTTCACACCATGCTCTTCACCCCTCCATGTTATATCAATACAGAAAGATTTGCATTGCCAACAGTTACCATAGAAACAAAGAAATTGGTTACATAGACAAGCAGAGAAGATTTGGTTTCATTAGAGAAATGGTTGGCTCCTACACCAGTGAGAAGTAAACTATTATATATAGTTTTATACATATCTACCCACAGTGCAGCGAAATTATGTGGTCCTAGTCAGTGAGGGACTTTGCCTCTGATTGTCAATACTGGTCCATGGAAAAATTAACTCTGTTAAATCTAGGGTCTAGCCATTTGTATAAAAACCTGTAGGAGGTTGAAGGTATTCACTGCAACCCAAGCCAAAATTTCTTACTCAGTCCCAGATGTCAGGTCTGGAATTATTTGATTGAAGCAGTAGCTAAGTCATGATGAAGAAAAATACAACACACCATAAAAAAGTATATACTCTGATGATTCTCCCAGGCTTGGGGAAAGAGAAATACCCAATTATTTCAAGGACTCTTGCACTCAAGATCTGACTTGACATTGGAACTAAGAAACCCAAAAAGCTATTGATGCCTCCCCTAATATGAGTGAGAGCTCACAGGGACCAGCTAATTAATGAAGTCCTGGCTAAAACCCTGTCTCTTAGTGGGTCCACAAAGCCCATGAACCTACCTAGAAATAATTTCCCCAGTCTCCAAGTATATAGTTAGAATGGATACACTTAAGTATATATTTGAATGGTACTTCACAAAGTTATTCCCACATTGAGTTGTCAGACTGTGAAATAAGATAAAAATAGATTAGTGCCATCGGTAGAGACATAAATGATGCATGACTTATTGTCTCTATTATATCTCCACTTCATTTGCCAGGCTGGTTCCTGCAAAAACCAGATGGTTACTGAAGATGACTGAGAAATACTACAGGCTTAACCAAGCAGTGGTCCCAATCACAGCTACTTTGATGGTCATTGTATTTCTGAGAGAGCACATTCATAAAGTCTTGTGTATATGCAATGTGATCATTAACTTGGTAAATACTATATTTCCCATTCCAATTAGATAAGAAGATGAGAAACAGTTTGCATTCATGTGAGATGAACAATATCATTTACAGTTTTGCTTCACATTTATATTATCTCTTCCATTCTCTATCACAGTAGAGTCCAAAGAAGGTTGGACTATGAAGAATTGTGGGTTTTTCTGAAGCACTAAAAGTATAATTTCATGAGTCTGGCAGCAGACAATGTAATTTGGAAAGGTTTTAATCTACGATTTTAATCTAAGATTTTAATTACGTTGAGCCTAAGCAGGATGAAAATCTGAGTAAGCTGTATGCTCAGGTACCCACACTGTGCTTGTGGCCATATGTGTGGGGAGGGGCCCTGATGACCAGTTAAAGGAGAAAAAAATGATCAAAGCTTGGTTTACAGATAGGTTATATCAGGGTGAAAAACAAAAATAAATGGCAGCTGCATTAGGACCAGATGCAGGAGTGGTCTTGAATGATGGTGGGGATAAAATGTCTTCCCCGTGGACATAAGTACAGCAGTTTATCTAGTTATCTATGAAGGATAGAGAAAAGGTGGCTTAAGGTGAGAATTCATGCAGATTCCAAGACAGAGACCAATGGCCTATCTATGTATTCAGGAGTCTGGGAGAAAAAGAAGTAGAAAATAAGTGTAATAGGAAGAATAATGTCACTATACCCCAAAGATGTCCATATCCTAATTGTTGGAACCTGAGAATATGTTAATTACATGACAAAAGGGACTTTGCAGATGTGATTAAGGTCAAGACTTTGAGATGGGTGATGACTCTATATGATTTGGGTGAGCTATATCTAAGAACCTAGATTCTTAAAAGAGAAGAACCTTTTCTGTCTACCTTGAGAGGGAGTTGTAACCATGAAAGAACACTAAGAGGAATGCAACCTTGCTGGCTTTGAATATGGACTGAAAAGGCCACAATTAAGGAATGTGGAAATGTTTAGAAAGTGAAAAAGACAAAAAACAAACAAACAAACAAACAAACAAACAAAAACACACAAAAAAACACAGACATTCCCCTAGAGCTGCCAGAGAGAAATTCGGCCCTGCCAAGACTTTTATTCTAGCCTAGTGATACCAATGGTTGGACTTCTAACCTACCAAACTATCTATATATATAAAAGCCTAAGCGATCAGCCAACCGGCTAACTCAGCCGTGGGCAAACTACGGCCCGCGGGCCGGATTCGGCCCGTTTGAAATGAAGAATAAAACTAAAAAAAAAAAGACCGTACCCTTTTATGTAATGATGTTTACTTTGAATTTATATTAGTTCACACAAACACTCCATCCATGCTTTTGTTCCGGCCCTCCGGTCCAGTTTAAGAACCCATTGTTTCCCTCGAGTCAAAAAGTTTGCCCACCCCTGGGCTAACTGGTAGCTATGATGTGCACTGACCACCAGGGGGAAGATGCTCAATTCAGGAGTGGAAACCACAGGCATGGAAACATGGAACAGACTGATAAATTTCAGAGGGAAGGGGGGGAGGGCGAGAAGAGATTAACCAAAGATCTTATATGCATTTTAGAGGCCCTGTACACGGATTAGTGCACCAGTGGGGTCTCTTGGCCTGGCCTGCGGGGATCAGACTGAAACTGGCTCTTGACATCCCCCGAGGGGTCCCAGATTGAGAGAAGGTGCAGGCCAGGCCAGGCCTCTAATTGAAGAATAAATTTCTGTTATTTTACCCTATTGAGTTTGTGTTAATTTGTTATAGTAGCAATAGAAACTTAATACAACTAGAGGCATGATGATCTGTGGTACAAACACATGAATATATATATGAAAGTGGGTACATAGTAGAAGACTTTTGTAGTACACATGTTAAAGCCTATTAGAAAACCTATACCACAATGAAGTACAGAACAACCACACAGACAAAATGACTTGGCCAGTCGATGTTAGCCAAGCTTCTTATCAACCATTTTGGAACTTACACTCTGACCACAGAAAAAGGGTCAAGGAGGCATATACAGAGGCTACTTAGGAACCCAACAGCATGGATTCTTACTAACTATTGCTGTGCTGACATTCCAAGAGTTCAGAAAAAGACCACCACTGGATCTGCAATATATCAATATTCCTCAAGGAAATCAACCAATGACTTTATGACAACCTGACTATACTGGGTTCAATCCAGTTATTCTCTTTTACAGCTTTACAGTTTTGTCATCAAATCTATTACTTTATTAATATTCAACTCTATTATGCCTTTCCAAAAATATTGTGAATTAACTTATATTGGTAGCAGAACCTGCCTGGAAATTTGTCTTTGCTGCTATGATTGACTGTTCACCACATAAGCTCTGTGGAGGACATTCCTGCTTTTCTCGTCCATCAGTTTTTCTAGAAATCTATTTGGTGCTTGGAGTAAGGAAGTCTTACCGTTGGTGGCTATTTGGAGTCTTAGTTTACATATATCATTTTGCTACTGTGATCCTATAAATGTAATATAAATCTGTGGAAGTAGAACTGATGGACTGGAAAGCTTTTCAGTTTAAATTGGAGATTTTCCTTCTGTCTGAAAAAGAGTATGTAATTATACTGTTAGGATTTTTACTATCCCATCATTTAATCTCTTGCCTACAGAGATACCAATTATGTATACAGTGAAACATTTTGAAACAGTTTAAAATTAATCATTTTCTCTCAGTTCCCTTTTAGGCCATTATTCATTTCCTTTCTCATCTCAAGGTTTTTCTCCATGCCCTGAACTCTTCAGCAGAGACTTCTCTCCTTTCTGCTGCACCCAAAGAGGCATTCCTTTGCAAGACTATTATTGTTTTACGCTTTCTAGACATTATAAGGTAATATTTTAACTTTTATTGTCCCACCACTTCTTTTTTTTGTAGAAAGGCTTTGTTTTGTTTTGGTTTTTTTGTATAGAAGCACTTAATTAATTTCTAGACATTATAAGGTAATATTTTAACTTTTATTGGCCCACCATGTCTTTTTTTTTGTAGAAAGGCTTTTTTTTTTGTATAGAAGCACTTAATTAACAGTGTTGCATAATGGTACCATACATACTCATATTTTTTGTTCATAATATGTTTCTGATGAGTATTTTTGATTTTTCTAATGTTATGCTTTTTCTCTGTCTCTCTCTTTGTGTGTTTCTCCCCCCACCCTGTTTTTCTTTTCCTTGTAATTAAAATTCCTGTGTTATCTTTTTTATTTCATTAATTTTTGAGTGATATTAGTTTTTCCTACACAGAATATGTATAAGAGGTTCATACGAGGAAAGTATGAAGTTATTGCAGCCTAGAAGAAATTCTCTTTGGCCCTAACTGGTTTGGCTCAGTGGATAGATTGTGGGTCTGCGGACTGAAAGGTCTCAGGTTCAATTCTGGTCAAGGGCATATATCTTGGTTGTGGGCAAATCCTCAGTAGGAGGTGTGCAGGAGGCAGCTGATCGATGTTTCTCTCTCACTGATGTTTCTAGCTCTCTATCCCTCTCCCTTCCTCTCTGTAAAAAATCAATAATATATATTTCTTTTTGGATCATAGTAAGATTCTTCATAAAACAGAGTTGTGCAAGAATAGGTTAGATTAATTATTTCTTTTCTCTAGAGAACAGAACTCAGAGAGGTGTTTCACAAAGTAGAGTTTCTCTCCTCCTCTTTGACTCACAGAGAGACTCCTTTCAGCAAACAAAGGATGTCTGTGTAATTATTTTATTGACATTTTTACTTGGTTTTGTTTTGTTTGTTTTGCTCCTAGCTAGTGCCAAACTAGATTCTGGTAAGCTCCGGCTATGTTGATTCACTCCTTTTCTGGTGATCGAAACAACTGTAGCTTTTGCACAAAATACAGAATAGCACATTATTTTAAAAACTATTATGCATCCCAACAATGAAATATTTGGAAGCCTTTGAAAAACAGTGTTTTATTGATATTTGGATCTGAAATGGCTAAGTGGGGATTGCTAGGTTCCTCTGTTTTTTTTGTTTGTTTGTTTGTTTGTGGGTTTTTTTTTGGAGAGCAACTCAAAGCAATAAGAAGTATGAGAAACAGAAGTATATACTATAACTTAAATTGAACTAGACAAATTCATAACCCTGAATATGAGGATAACTTCAAATAGAAAGATCAAGAGTGAGAAGACACGGATTAGTCATTTATTTTCTCTAGAGAACAGAATGGCAGATGTCAGGCAAAGCTAATAAGGCCATTCTCAAAATTAGGTTCACATTTTATTTCAATACAGCCTAATGCTATCTACTTCTTTCATCCACAGCTACTAGGAGCTAGGACTTCTCTATCTGGAGCAAATTGTTTCATTAATACTTTGCCTTCATCTTTTCTCTTTATCCTCAGTCAATATGATTTTCTAAAATTAAAATCTTATACATGCCTCTGTTTAAAATTATTCCATGTATAAGGGCTCCAACTTAATCTGCCACTTGTCTACCACTCCTATATTTTATTCTTATAATTTCCCTCCACAGTCTCATATTATTTATTTTTAACTTAGGGTCTTTTTTTCCTTTATTCCTTCTGACTGAAACATTCTCCCAGTTATTTCTGCATGTCCAATTAGCGTCATTTATGGTCCTTCTCAAAAAAGGTCTTCTCTGTACCACTGTATGCAAAATAGCCACTCCAAATCCTCACCCTAAGTTGTCACTCTTAATATTAATTGATACTGTTTATACTTATCTAAATTTATTTTTATTATACACATTTATATATAATATTTCAATAATATATAATATTCATGTATGTTATAATCATTTTATATTTTATATATTTACCTTATTTATTATCTCCTCACTTCTATTGGACTATAACTCCTTGAAAACAGAGATTGTACGAGGGTTTTTTAAATATATTACTGGCACTATATAAGGTCCTAGAATACAGTAGGGAAATGAAAAACATTTTTAGAATAAATAATTTCAAAAAGATGCAAAATGGCAGTTATTTTCATTTAAAACCCCATTCTTTTACTTATTTCTGATATTGAGGAAATATAGGCATTCATGCAAGATGAGCTATTATCAATTATGAACATACTAGAGGCCTGGTGCAGAAATTCATGCACTGGTGGGGTCCCTCAGCCTGGCCAGCGGGGATTGGCCCAAAACCGGCAGTCAGTCATCCCTCGAGGGATGTAGCGGTGCCAAAGTGGTAGGTGACTGGGAAAGAGTCCGAGCAGGGGCCAAGCACCGTGCTGCCACTCATCCCTGCCCTGCTGCGCCTGCTGCTGCCACTGCTTGGTAGCACTGCCACAGAGGCGGAAGAGGCTCCAGCTGCCTCAGCTGCACTCCCCAGCCATGAGCCCGGCTTCTGGCTGAGCAGGGCTCCCACTGTGGGAGCGCACGGACCACTAGGCCTGTGTTGAGCGTCTGCCCCCTGGTGGTCAGTGCGCATGTCATAGTGACTGGTCGACTGGTCGTTCCAGTCATTCCTGTCCTAAAGGTTGCTTAGGCTTTTTATATATAGTTATACCATTTTGTAGAAGGCTTTGGTCTCGGTGTATAGAAGCAATGAATTAACTACTTTGCATAATGGCACCATAGATATTCATATATTTTGTTCATAATATATTTCTGATGAGTATTCTTCAGAAAATTATTCAATTTTCTGTTTTCTCTCTGTCTCCCTCTTTGTGTGTCTCTTTCTCTCCCCCATGCCCCTGATTTTCTTTTCCTTGTAATAAAAATTTCTGTATTATCTTTTCAATTTCATTTCATTAATTTTTGAGTGACATTAATTTTTCCTACACAGGATATTTATAATAGATTCATAAGAAGAAAGTATGGAAGTTATATTGTAGCCTAGAAGGAATTCAATGTTTTCAAAATTTTAAACAAGTATTTTAATTGATTTCAGAGAGGAAGGGAAAGGTAGAGAGAGATAGAAGCATAATTGATGAGAGAGAATCATTGATTGGCTGCCTCCTGCACTCCCCACACTGAGGGATCAAGCCTGAAACCAAGGCATGTGCCCTGACCAGGAATCAAACTGTGACCTCCTGGTTCATAGATTGATGCTCAAACACTGAGCCACAGCAGCTGAGCAATTGAAATTAATATTTTCTAATATAATGTTACCTTTTCCAGCTACCATGATATCTGTACTTATTCTCTTTTTTTGAGTAATAATATATAGACATACAAAGTTATCTGGAAGTTCTTTAATCAGATTGCTGTAAGTAAATTTGTCTTTCTACTCTTAATACTCATATATACCTTACATTAACTATAAGCAATAACATATATGTATATGTTAAATAAATATTATAAAGTGAATATTTCTTTTAAAAATAACTCACCATGTGTAGCTTTAAATATCTTATATATACTTCATATTTTAAACTATTTTATAGAGCTAGAAAGCTATTTTTTTATTGCCACCAGGCATTCATTATGAAATTGATTAATTATGGATTTGTAATATTTTTATCAGAAAATAATAAGTCTTGGTGTAATAGTAGCAACTGTCAAAATAGTAAACTATATACATAAGTTTTTTAATAAATTAAATGTAACCATTTTATTTTCTTTACTTCCCTGATTTAGTGTTGAATTAATTTTTTGTAAGAGTCTTTTCAGACTACGGTCTACTAGCATTTGTTGAAAAGGACAAATGTTTTGCTTTATTGGTGTTGGTCTTTGTGTATGTGTGTTTCTGTGTGCAAATGGTGTATGCATGAACAGATTTTGGACATATTTTTTCTTTCCTTTCTTATTAAAACACACACATAATGTTTCTTGTGAAAAAATATTGAGAAACAAAAATAATATGATAGAATTAATATATGCCTGAGGAATTGATTGCATGTTAATCCTAGGGATTGCTGGATGCAAGGCCAAATTGAATAAACCTACTTAAAAGGAACTTACTGTAGAACTTGGTTAAATTCGAAGTAGTCAAGAGGATGCACTGGGAAGTGCAGTGCATTTGAATCCTTATCCATCAAATCCACCAAGTGTTGCAGCTGAATATCTAGTCTACTCTTCAGCAAAAATGTAGAAACTTTTCCTCTCTGATATGACTATTTATCAGCTCACTTCAAACACTGAGCAACACCTGGGCATGCCACAGGATTTCCATTTGTCACCTCAGGCAATTACAAGTCCTAAATGAACCACTAGATACTGTGGGGAGGGAGTGGGATAGTGAGGAGAATATTTCAGAAGAGGTTTTTAGTCTGTTCTAGGGAGGGTGGTTGCTAAATTGAACAAAGAGGGTGAGATGAATTAGGTGGTGGAATAAGTATACATTGCTTGAAAACCTTCTAAGGTTCTTCATACCCCATTATCAAAAATCAAACACATTCCTTTTTAGGGCCACTGTGTAATACATTCAATCAAATGATCCTCCAACTATTAACTACTGCTTACTGCAAGATCTGGTCTTCATCAAGATGATGAACATAGTATTTATGCTCAGAAAGTTGTTTTAAACTATCTAATTAGATGACAAATTGCAATGCTTAAGTATCCTGTACACTTTAACAATATGGAAAATAATACAATAATTAATAAGTAATAATATAAGAATAAACTATGTTTTGCATAATCACAACTGTAAGCCTACTTTTATCCATATATATATATATATATATACACATGTATATACACACAAATGTAAAATAATATATTAATAAGAACCTACTTTTAAAGAAAAAGGAGGTAATAGTATATATTTGTTCAATCAACTAAATTCTAAATATTTTAAGGTTATAAATTCTAAATATTTTTGTTCATTTGGAAAATAAGAAAAATGCATTTTAATATTTTAAAGACCATTTTTCATATAATTTTTTTGGGGGGAGACCTTAGTTCTTGAGTTTGGCAAAGAAAGATTTCAGAGCCAAGAACTCAAATTTAAAAAGTTACAGAGGTACTAGAAGTGAACAAGTAACAGAAGCAAAAGAAGGGCCCTTGGAGCTTAGGACAGGGAAAGGAAAGGTAATGTGCCTGAGAAAGGCAAGGGCGTGATTTGGAGAAGGAGAGTATACCTATAATTTTTTAATTAAGTGATATAGTAAGATGTAGAAAGCATAAAATTTTATTTTGTTTTATGTAAAATAATCATTTAAAATGTGTTAATTACTTACCAATGGGAATTATAAGTCGCAAATTTCCTTGGGTAGATAAAATGTAAAGTATTTTAAACATTAAAAAGAGTGATGATAACACCTTGGTGTGCTGATTTGTTCCTATTATTCTGGACATCTTATTCAAATCAAGTGTTCTGTTTGGATTATATATGATATTATTACTCTGAAATTCTATGATGTTTAATTTAACCCTGCATCAATTTACTTCTTGGCTTCCACTTTTCTTCTGAGTTCACAGAAGTCACCACTTCTTTTATTTAGTTCACTAGAGGCCCAGTCCTCAGCTCTGCCTGCACCCTCTCAAATCTGGGACCCCTTGGGGGATGTCCAACTGCCTGTAGGGATTGGGCCTAAACCAGCAGTCAAACATCCCTCTCACAATCTGGGACTGCTGGCTCCTAACCGCTCACCTGCCTGCCTGCCTAATCGCCCCTAACCATTCTGCTGCCAGCCTGATCACTCCTAACCACCCTCCCCTGCTCACCTGTCGTCCTGATCACCCTAACTGCTCCCCTGCCATCCTGATTACCCCTAACCACCTCTGCCTTGGCCCCCACCACCGTGGTTTTGTCTGGAAGGAGTACAGGACGACAAGATGATGTCTGGTCGACCCAGTCTAACTAGCATATTACCCTTTTATTAGTATAGATGCTACCTGCTTTAAACCTGTTTGCCTTGGCCGATAATTTAGGGAGAGCCTCTTAACTTCATCTTTTTGCAATTTGCTACTATACATTGTATTAGGAATTCTAATGTTGGAAAACATGAGATGAGATCAACTCCCATGTAAAAAGTGTATCTGTTCTATATATTTTAGCTATAAATTCTGAGACATTCTAATGAATTAACATACTAAGTTTCAGGGATAAAAAAGACTACATTTGTACAGTACATTCCAGTGTATAACAAGATTTCCATATAAATCATGTCAACATGTTCCTTTATATGTAAAATATTTATTTGTTTCCTACAACCTTTCTGTCAAGATGATCAAGTAAGTGCGAGTCTCTTCACCCATGCTGAGGGTACATTCTTGGCAAATACTATCTACCCAAAAGCAACAATTCAAGCTTTCCCTCAGGAACCTGGCCTTACTGCAAATACTAAAACTTATTTCAAGTTCTCCTAAGCTTCAGAATACTTCAATAATTCATTCCTGTTTTCATTGGCCATTGGCCTTTGTTTGACCCTACATAAAAATCCATATCCTCTTTCCATTGGAAAAGCATCTCAAAAGACAAACATCAAAGTCTTTACAAAGGTCTTGTTATTCATACTGTTGTGAGAGACAGTGTCACATCTTCCCCCATCAACCCTAAGTAAATATGTTTAGCCCCCTCCACATAATAGTACCTAGTTCAATTATGCTTCAAAATCTGAACCAATACCAATTACAGGAAAATAGTCCAGTTCTGTGAAATATACCATTGGTATCTTGATAGGAACTGGGTTGAATACATAGATTCCTTTGGGTAGTATGGACACTTTAATAATGTAAATCATTCCTATTCATGAACATGGCAAATGCTTCCACTTATTTATATATTCTTCAACTTCTCTCTTCAGTGTCTTATAATTTTCCAAGTAAAGGTCTTTTACATCCTTGGTTAAATTTATTCCTAGGTATTTCATCTTATATGATGCAATTGTAAACGGGATAGTTTTCTTATTTTCCTATTCTGAGGGCTCATTATTGGTATATAAAAATGCAACTGATTTCTGAATATTTATTTTATATCCTACTACTTTACTGTATTTATTAGTTCTAGTAGTTTTTTGGTGGAATCTTTAGGGTTGTCTATATACAGTATGATGTCATCTGCAAATAATGACAGTTTTACTTCTTTCTTTCCAATTTAGATGCCCTTTCTTTATTTTTCTTGTCCAATTGCTATGGTTAGGACTCCCAGTACTATGTTGAACAAGAGTGGTAGAGGAAGACATCCCCTTCTTTTTCTTGATCTTAAGGGAAATGCTTTTTTCATTATTTGACAAGGGAGGCAAAAACATACAATAGGGTAAAGATAGTCTATTCAATAAATCATTAGAAAAATTGGACAAACCCATGCAAAAAAATGAAATTATACCACCTTCTTATACCATTTACAAGAAAAAACTGAAAATAGATTAAAGACTTAAATGTAAGAATCAAATGATAAAAAAAATTCTAAAAAAAAAAATCCCAGAAGAAAACATAGGCAGCAAAATCTCAGACATTTCTTATACAATATTTTTCTAACATTTGTTCCTCAGAAACAGAAATGAAAAAATAAAATAAATAAACAAATGGCACAACATCAAACTAAAAAGGTTTTTGCAAAGCAAAGTAAACCATCAACAAATAAAAAGACAACAACTCATTGACTGAAAGAACATATTCACCAATGATACATCAGGTAAGGAGTTATCCAAAATTTATAAAGATTTATACAACTCAACACCAAAATAGAATAAAAAGACTATCCTCATTCCAGCAAGAGAGAAGTTTGCTTTGGACTTCATCTGCACTAGGGATGCTCCTAGAACTCTTTTTCTCTAGAACCATACTACAACTATTAAACTAGAATCATGTGAGCCTATTTGTTAGAATAAAAAAATCAATATTTGATAGTGTTAATGTAAAAACCATTGAAACCTGTAAAGAATTTTTGTGAGTTTATTTGAGCCAAACTGTCCGTGTATGCCGGGAAGAAGAACCTCAATGAATTGAGATAATGCTCTGGAGAATGGCAGGTTACATCTGTATTTATACATTGCAATCAAAGGAAAGGGATATAGGTGGGGTACATGACATCCATTGGTGATAGACTAGAGAGGCAGGAGAAAGCAAAGCAGGGAAACCCCTGGGATTGGATAAAAAGTAAAATGATAGACACATACTTAGGTGGGTGCAGGAACAATTAACATAACAATGAAGGAATTTGTGGTATCTGTGCTGGCTGTGCCCCAAGGGGTCCAGAAAAAGGGAAGTTACAAGTTACCCAGACATTTCAAGGGTATGTTATTATTGATGCAAAAAGACAGACAGGCCCAGTTAAGGTAAAGGTTGATCTTGTCAGTGATGATACAGGCCTAGGATATAACTACCCATCATAACTGCTTTCAGTTAAAGTTTAATTTCAGACCATCTTTGTGGTTACTTTAGGTCTCTGAGTTTGCAAGACTTCCATGCAGGCCTTCCCTGAGCTTATCAGGTTAGCATGTGGCCCCTTTCATCCATGATAGATAGATAGATAGATAGATAGATAGATAGATAGATAGATAGGTATTATATCTATATCTCCTATTGGTTCTATTTCTCTTGACAACTTTGAATAATACACCCTTAAAACAGATTTTAAAAGGAATATTTTATAGCATACTTCACCAAGCAGAATAGTGATGTAAAACTGAGCATCACACTTATTGCCCACTCTGCCTTTTTCATGTTTCACATAGCCTTTTCATCATTTACATCTTTAAAAAATTCAGGAATATTAAAATGAAGTTTCTGGATAATATCCATATATTTTTACTCTGATACTTTAGTTGTTTCATTGTTTGTTTATACATTCTTCATCTTACCCATTTTTGCCTTCCCTAATGTGGTAGGTAGGAGGTACATTGTGAAAACAGTAAGAGACCTACATGGGAGGTAGAAAACCAGATTTCTACTCACACTGCAGTTGTTTATTAGTGCTTTGTTTTAGGTCTCAATTTCTTCATCTGTAATATACAACAACACTTGCTCTGTATATTTCCCAGACTGACAGGATAATTAGATAAAAACATGTGTGCTAATACAATTTATAAATACCTTTATAAATCAAGAGAGTTAATAAATTTTATTACCTCAGGGCTCTGCGTTTAGCTGCACCATCAAGAAATGGTTCTATTCTAACATATTAACTAGCTAATAATTCATAATAATTCATTTCTACAAATCCTGACAATGCCTGAACCAATTATATATAGAGAGTAAATATATATATTCAAGTAAATATATATATATAT
>NW_005363099.1:162239-171088 GCF_000412655.1 Myotis brandtii | reverse complement strand
ATATATAAGAAGACATTTTATTCAAGTATATATAGTCAAATAAAATAAAAATAAAATGAATAAACACAAAATTTATTTTATTCAGGTAGAACATTGCAGGCCCTCTAAATTGCTTTGATACATCTTTCCTGGTTTCTCTACTCATTATTTGCTATCTTTTTCTTCTTCCTTTTAAAACATTGCTGTTAATTTTCTTAATTTTTAAAGTTTTCTTTCATTGCTCATTTTTAATTCATCTCACTTTTGTACATATGCACACATATATATCTGAATATATCTCTGATACTACCTTTTTTTTCCATATTCATATATTTCAATGCCATGAAGGAAAGCAATTTAAAAGTAATTGGTATGTTTGTGAGTTTGGACCTTTTTCTTCAGTGTTAAAGCCCAGTTTCACTGAAATATCTATAGTACTTGTCCAGTTCCTTCAAGTTTCTTTGATATCTGGCCAATGAGAATACTGCAGTAATTTCACAGAAAGTCTGCCAAACATGACATGAGAAAAAGTGCAAAGCATACATCCTTTCTTGCTACAAAAAGCCAAAGGCCTAATGACATCCTTAAATGCCTGGAAAAAGCAAGTTGATAACATGACTGCCAATAGTGTGCTGTCAGGTGTTAGATGAAATGGACCAAAGATGTCGAGAGGAGAAACCTAGCTCCTGGGCAGGGCACTAGTCTGCTTATACACACACTAGACAGCGGTTCTCAACCTGTGGGTCGCGACCCCTTTGGGAGTCGAACGACCCTTTCACCTAAGACCATCTGAAAACACATATATAATTACATATTGTTTTTATGATTAATCACTATGCTTTAATTATGTTCAATTTGTAACAATGAAAATATATCCTGCATATCAGATATTTACATTATGATTCATAACAGTAGCAAAATTACAGTTATGAAGTAGCAACGAAAATAATTTTATGGTTGGGGGTCACCAAAACATGAGGAACTGTATTAAAGGGTCGCGGCGTTAGGAAGGTTGAGAACCACTGCACTAGAGGCTCGATGCATGAAATTCCTGCAAGAGTAGGCCTTCGCAGCCCTGGCTGCCTCTGCTGGAAAGTCGTCTGGACGGTTGTTCCGCTGTTTAGCCGTTCGGTAGATTTGCATATTCTGCTTTTATTATTATAGATGAACACAGAAGCTATTTTATAAAACATTTATGACTGTAATACTTAGACTATGCAACTTCAATATTATAAAGAAATTAAACGAATGCTTTTTGCCTACTTACTGAAAAGATGAGAATAAGAAATACACCCCTTGCAATTTCTTTTCATAAAAGTAAAATCCTACTTTGTATTAAGTGAGTGATATTTTGTCCTTATTTCTCCAATATCCTGATTGCCAGTCATTCCTGTCTCTTGTTTTCACCTTTATTATTTTATCTCAATCATCATCAATATCTATTGTCTACTGGATTCATCTCTTCTGCATTCAATTATGGACTAATTTCCATTACTTAAACCTCTCAACACTGCTAATTTCCTTCCTTATTTTGATATTTTCTGTTTCATAATGAGAGTCCTCTGATGAATTCTTCATTGACTGCAGTTGTGGTATCTGCATATAATTGCTGGATATTTGAAATGTTTCAGAAGAACTCCTGATTGAGGGGTGGCAACATATTTGATGAGAAGATTTTACTTTTTAGTGAAGTCTCCAGTGGGGACTGATGCATCGTGATTTTTGTGTCAGCATTTATTCACAATATTGCTTTCTTCTCCAGGTATTATTTTCCCTTCTCTCTGATTCGGGGTAACTGCCTCTAGTTCATGAGCCTGGAATCTTTTCTCTCTGAGACTCTGGCCTTATGATCACCACTCATCAATTATCTTCTGGTTTTGTTGCCCTTAGTTTTATCCTAAAATGCTTTTCTTATTTGCTAAGTACTCTCAATGAGCCATGTCAGATTTTGATTAATGTTTCTAGATGCTTGTTTTAATGTAATATGAAATTTCATGTATTTCAAATATTTCTAATTTGTTTTGGAGATTATTACTTTGTTTATTTTTATAGATTGTTATTTTGAAAGAAGTCATAATTTACCAGTATGTAATACTTTAGAAAAAAAGTAAATTAATTAATGAGAGATGACCTCATGAAGAGACTCCTAGAATTTAGGATTTTATTCTAAGGATATAAAAGCTATCAAAGAATTTTGAGAAGTGAAATTTCACAAATGTACATTTCCGCAAATCTCTTTTGTTTTCAGAGGAATGTTTTAACAAGCAAAGAGAGGTCCATTGTGTGGAATGTTGCTGAGGGATCATATAAGATGACTAAAATTAAATTCAGCAACAGAGGTCATTGATAACTTTAAAAAGAGTAGTGGAAGCAGACAATTATTTGAAGTCAGATATGAAGAAAATGAGATGTACAGAAAAACAGTGAACAGAAGTCTAATTTAAATCATAAACCTGAAGGTTCACAACCCCAACTTGAACCCGTTAACAGACACAGAATCTGTTGAATAAAGAAAAGAAACAAAGTTCCAAAAATGTATAAATTTAGTCTTTCTCCCAGCCAATGGGATTTATGGTCTTTTACCAGAGTGACTGTGTGTTGAGGAAAAGGACATAATCAGAACTTTTGGGAACTGCTGAACACTGGCTCTGAACTAACACTAATTCCCAAAATGTTACTGTGGTCCACCCATCAAAGTAAGGGGCTCATGGAGTTCAGGTGATCAATGGAATTTTAGCTCAGATCCATTTCACAGTGTGTCCAGTGGGTCCCCAAACCCATCCTGTAATTATTTCCCCAAGTACATGATGCATAATTGGAATACACATACTCAGCAACTGGCAAATTCCCCACCTTGGGGATTCCTCTCTCTCCCTCTTTACTCTTTAGACCATTAAACAGACAGCTGATTAGAAATGCTAAAACATGTTTGTTACAATTTTGACTTCACATTTCCTCCTCTTTTAACAGAATAAAATACCTCTTAAGGCAAATTATATTATTCCATGCCCATTGCTTAGTACCAGACTTACATAAGGTAGACAGTCAACAAATATTTTATTATTAATATGAAATCTTAATTAGTAGCTCTCCAACTCCAATATGCATCAGAATGACAGCTATTTATTTTTTTAAATGCAGATTACCTACTTTTCCTTCAGAGATTCTAAGTCTATAATTCAAAAAAACACTCATGCCCTAACCGGTTTGGCTCAGTGGCAGCTGAATCGATGTTTCTCTCTCATCGATGTTTCTAGCTCTCTATCCCTCTCCCTTCCTCTCTGTAAAACATCAATAAAAAATATATATTAAAAAAAACACTCATAATTTTAATTGTTTTTTTAAATATTATTATATATTATACACATACAATATGTAATATACAATATGCAATATACATAAAATACATAATATACCTTAAATATTACACATATAATATAGCTCATTTGTAATATCCTGGCAAATTTTACCTTATGCTTATCTTTGGGGAGACATTCACTCTTAACTATCAACTTTAAGGCCTCTATATATTTTAATTTCTAATATATTTTAGCATTTAAAAATTTTTGAAAATGTATAAAGGGAAATAAAAGACTCCATATCTCTGAATAAAAGTATTATTTCAATTAAGAGTATGATGTTAGACTAGAAAGTTCAAAAGAATGGTTTAAACATAATTTAAAGACAATGATATATCTATTCC
Source organism: Myotis brandtii (assembly GCF_000412655.1). NCBI lineage: Eukaryota > Metazoa > Chordata > Mammalia > Chiroptera > Vespertilionidae > Myotis > Myotis brandtii. The sequence continues at coordinate 167,406 of NW_005363099.1, read as the reverse complement.
CAAGAAGTCAGAAATGTTTCAATTTCAGATTTCTACCTCCTGTGGGTGGTAACACTAACGATCACTTTGGATCATCAATATTCTGGAGGCAATATAATGCAATGGTTGAGAGAAGCCCAATGGTCAGAGGCAAGGATGTCAAATCCTTTCTCTGTCACTACTAATATTTCCATGGGCACTTGGCCACTCTCACTCAACTTTGCTACAGTACATTGGAGGAAACCACCTAATTTTCTCATGGGATTTTAAGAAGTATTAAGTTAATTTTTACATTATGCCAGACACATCAACAAGGAGATGTGTGGCATAAGGTAAGCATAATATATGTTCCCTATTGTAAAATACTGAGGATTTGGGATTTGTCTGTTAGGGTAAAAAAAAATTCTTGTTGTATAATACTTTTTTTTAAGAAATTTAAACAAAAGGAGAAATTTGTAGTGTCTGAAGGTTCTCTCTATTCAGCATGTTTACCCTCTTACCTGACTTTGAAGGGTACAAACCCCATAAAAACAAATAAACATACAAATTAATAACTCTAGCTTCATCAGCAGTGTCTTCATTCTTCCACATAAACCTGTCTCTTTGGTTAAATACATAACTAAATGGTCCTCCTGCTTCCCCTCTCTTTCATGAGTTTTAAATATGTCCTCCCTAAAATATGAGAATTGGTTTTGTTACAGAAGTGGAGATAAAATTCTACTCAATTGTCTCTATATATCATGAGACAAGAGATACTAGGCTTTGAGGCCTGAGACTAATATTTTAAGATTTCATACTAATCAAAGCCCTTGTTCTTTAGAGTTTTACTATTTCACATAAAAATACATGGCAACAGTTTCCTCGCTAGAAAAGCCAGGTGGCATACAATTCCTGCCCATCCTTCTCCCTCACAAGTGCTTGCTACACATCTCTATTTCAAGTGAGAGAATTGCGTTCTTTGATTTATATGTTTCCTGCTGAGATGCATGAAAATAAAAGCAATGTCATGGGAAGGCTGTCAACAGAGTACTTTGTCATCTCTTTAGCTTACTTATGTCAATAAGAAGTTAAAAGCACATTTTTTTTCAAGTGCATAAGTCACAGCAAAGATGTTCCTTTTGTAGCCTGACATACTTTCCAAATGTATTTGTCCAGAATATATTACATATTATGAATAGCTTCATCCTAAACTTTCTATTTTTATAATTACCAGTGACCAGGAAAATAACTCTCTTACATTATTATAAATTATTTCTAGTTTAATAAGTTTTTATATTTAAACTAGAGGCCCGATGCACGAAATTCGTGCACTCTGGTGGGGGGGCGGGTTGTCCCTCAGCCAGGCCTGCACCCTCTCACAGTCTGGAGTCCTGCGATCCATCACCCTGCAGAAGGAGGTCCCATCCACCCACCACAGCTTGCTGGTCAGTGGCCTGGGCCTCCTTCTTTGGGGTGATCGTGAAGCCCCCCAATTGATCACCCTGCCGGCCAGTGGCCTGGGGCTCTCTCTGCAGGGAGATAATGGGGCGATGGCCGGGCCCCCGACCAATCGCATCGCATCCGCCTTGGCTGGCCTGGCACCAGTGGGTGTCTTAGCATGGTCGTCCAGATGGTCATTCTGCTGTTTGGCCATTTGGTCAATTTGCATATTACACTTTTATTATTATAGATATGGCTATTTAATATTTTTAACTCTTTTGACTTTGTCACTTGCTGATTGTTTTCTTTCATTTAGGGTTAATAATTTATTTTATATTTTTAAATAGTCTATTTCTAAATTATCATTTTAATATCTTTATTTTCTTAATACTTCTACTTTTCTTTTTTTTTAATTTGTTGATTGTTAGAGAGAGGGATGAAGGGAGAGATAGACAGAGAGACATTGATTTGCTGTTCCACTTATTTATGATTCATTTGTTTATTCTGACAGGGGATTTAACCTGCATCCTTGGCGTATCTGACAATGCTCTAACCAACTGAGCTACCCAGCCAAGGCCTTCTATTTTTCTTTTGCCCAGTAGGGTTCAAGCACCCTCTGAGTGCTTTGGAAATAGGAGACTGACATATAACCCACTAACTTATGCACAGCTGTTTGGAACCGATTTGTTTTCCAGAAGATTGCATCAAAAATACTTCTAGTCATGGCTGGGAGCTAAATCATATTACTATACATTTGGTATGTACAAAGGTACAATATTTTAGTTCAGGAAATTGAGGCAAACAGCTAGCACATTATTTTCAAAAGATGATATTTTTAATTTTGGTGTAAATAGGAATAAGAATATTAAAAACAAAATTTTATTTTAAAGTTAATATTATGAATATTATTTTATTAAATACTCAGTCAAGGACTTAATATGGTAAATTATTTTGCTTAATATTTGTTGAAGCTTCTAGTGTACATTGCTGGACTGCATTTACAAGAGAATCAAATTGCAATTTCTAGGCTCCTACTCATGTAGACTGGAATTCATTTAGAAGATATTTATGTAAGCCTTGAATCCAGATGCAAGAAAAAGTGAGGAGCTATCAATTTATGGTGTAAGTGCACAGAGAATGTGCAGTCCAACAATTCTGAGAGATCACCCCCAATCTTCACATTGCAGCTAAGATTTATTTGTAGAGCCAACAGTGTGCTTGACAGTTATGATTGGAAGAGCTTTATGATTACAACAGAGGTCACAGTTCCCTGTTTAGGCCAGTTCTGCCATGGCATTATAGAAGGCCGACAGAAGATCTGACCTTCCAACATTTTGAACAATGCTGTAAGTATCAACAATGCTGTAAGTATCCCGTTCCAAATAATAAAATCCATTCTGATTTAGAATGGTTTCTCTTATCTATAACTGAGCTCTAGCTGATAGAGCAATCCAATCCTTATTGACCGAAATGATCTGCTATCACTGCACTGTTACTTGAATGTAGAACCCAAACTAGACTTCACCTGAAGGGCTCTGCTAAAACAAACAAACAAACAAAAAGGTTTCACTGCATTTATAACCTCCCTGAGTTACAACTAAAACAGGAAAATACATCCTAGAAATTATGTTCAATCCCTCTCATTTTTCACATGTGAAAACTGATTTAAAAATATGTGATTTGCAGAAACAAACAAAAAAAAGAATTGTGAAGAGTTAAAGGAATTTAGACTTAGGACATTTAACATCTCTTACTTTCACAGTTAGGAAAAACTATGAGGAAGGGATAAGCCAGACAAGCAGGTGGGAAGGGAAAGTGTAAAAGGAGCCTTGCTTGTTGACTGTGTTCCTTTTAAAGACCTTTTCCTGACATAGCGGTAACAATTCCTACCTCCTTCAACTTGGCAACAAATTAGTCACAGAGCTTTAAGGAGTTAAATGCTTAAATCTTAAAAAAAGACATAATTAAATCACTAAGAAGATGTTTGAAAATTATAAGTTACTTGAGTTTCGGTAATAATCCACGTCCCACCTGTGCCTTCCCTTTTCCCTGCTTTTCTACTTCTACCTTGTTTATGTTAGTTTACTTAGATTTTTTCTTTAATTTATTTCATAAGGGAATAATCATTTCTAAATCAAAGCTCTATGCCTTTATAAAGAACTAGAGGCCCAATGCATGAAATTCGTGCAAGGGGCTCAGTTCCTACCACCACTACCGCAGCGGCCACCTCTGCCTCAGCCCCCGCCACCATGGCTTCGTCCAGAAGGTTGTCCGAAGGACATCCAGAAGGATGTCCAGTCTAATTAGCATGTTTTTTATTATTATAGATATCAATATGCAAGAAAATATTGAACAAATGTTTAAGCCTCTATGTAATGCAAGTACAGTGTTGTTTCCCTCTCCCACAAGCTCAGATATAGTAAAGACATATATACTAGTAGAGTAAACTACATTGCAACATGAAAGAATCAGTAACATTATATTGAATTTTTTAAAAACTATAGAAAACTGACATGAATTCATCTGTGAGAAAATGATGTGTGATGTAGCAAAAGCATTAACATTTGTTTTTAGGCAAGTATTCACTTAGCACATATTATTACAGAACCACTACCTTGACCTTTATATTCAATAGAGAGGAAAGACAGTACATTCAATGAAGAAGTTATTATTTTTTTTTAATTTATGAAGGTCTGTGAATGTATCCCTCTAAAGTATTTTTACTCTTTTCTAAAAAAGAAAAATATGATGGAAAACTGTTCTTTTAAATATGTTCAGCTTTTCCTAACCACCCAGAATGCATAGACTCTCTATGTTATTGCCTATATTTAAATTTAAATAAATGTTTTGCATATTTATGTGTTAAACTTTCAGATATGTATCAATACCGATGCTTCCATCTCATATCACTTTGTATTATATTACATGGTCAATTTCCATTTACCTTTAGAATTTAAAATATTAGCCATTAAATTAACATTAATACAATAAGAATAGTATCTAAGATTCTATATGACATTATCTTCTATCTTATTGTATGGTTATGTTTAAAAGCCTTCACATGTTATAAGCTTTTTTAATATAATGCAAATCTTTTAGTAGTCTAATTTGGCTTTAATAACGTTACATGATGGGTATTTAGAATGTTACAGATATTTACAGCTAAGTAATCCCTATATTTTATATTGAAGTCAGCAATGATGTTACCAAAATTTAATATGGGGTAAAAACATAAATACTCATGAAACACCCTCATACATACTCCCACACATAAATACATCATCAAAAACAAACAAAATTATAATGAGCACAGAATATATTGAAGAAAATAATAGCAGCAAATCTCATAGTAAATAATATGTCACTCCTACTGTTCAAGACTAATAATAAAAATACCAAGGTAAAATCAGCTATTATTTCAAATGCTAATGAATATTTTACTCATCTTTACTTGAATAATTTCTATTTGGATTATTCAGAAACTTTCTGTGTAGCACCCTTCAAAAAATAGATAAGAAATGCAGTTATACTATGTGTAGAGTGTGGCTGGAGTACAAACTAGAATCCCTATATTTTCAAAAAGAAAAAGAAGTCTGTTTAAATACATAATAACTTAAGTCTTGGCTAGATAAACTCTCCACTATAAAGTTTCCAGAAACACCAATCAGAAAGGATATATGCATACCTATGTTCATAGCAGCACAATTTACCATAGCTAAGATTTGGAAACAGCCTAAGTGCCCATCAACAGACGAATGGATTAGAAAAC
>NW_005363099.1:148682-161957 GCF_000412655.1 Myotis brandtii | reverse complement strand
TGGGGGGGGGGGGATAGGGAGTAACGTGGGGATAAGGACACATATGTAATATCTTAATCAATAAAAAATATATTTTAAAAAAAGTTTAGGACACAGTGATTCATGCGGTACACAGCACTGGTGAAATCTTTTCACACACTCCATCCATCACTGATGGATGTTGCATTGTGATCCCATGGAAACAATTACTCTCGAATCTTGTTAAAGTTAATCTAAGAGGAGGAAGAAAAAGACACTTTCCTAATAAACAATGCCAATACTTACTTAGAATAGAAAAGCTTTATACATTTAGTAAGGTTTTCCTCAGTTTTGAGCTTTTTAGTGTGTTTTTCTACCCAGAGGTTAAGCCATTTATAAGTAAGTATATGAAAAATAAATACTTTCATTTTAGAATAATGATTTCAAATTTTAAAAGATTGTGTTATATTTTAGATTTCAAATTTTCTTAATGTTAGCCAATCATTTATCACCATCTAGCACAACCTGAGTCTAAAATATTGACAAAAATTCATGTGTTTTATGAGAAATGCAAGTATTTACTGGAAGAAATTAAACCACAATGACTAAGGTTTTATTACACACTGAGATTATGGATAGAATGTGAAAATTGTGATTGAAAAGCAGTTTTGGAATCAGCATTTCCTGGTATGCTAATGCATCTCTTTATATCAATTTCTATCATATATATCATCTCCACCACCCAAAAAACAAACCCCTCCAAGGCATGACAGAACCTGATACAATCAGGAGATTTGTGCTGGAATAACAAAATTGCATTGATAAATAAGCTTTCCATGTTAGTGACTTCTCAATTTTTATAGTTACTTTTTATATGAGTTTCTGACAGTAAACTTAGTGTTGCATAATTAAAAAGATTAATCTGCATTGGCTGATATGACTTTGAAATACATTCAATTAGAACTTTATAGAGTTTCTGAGTAAGGGGGGAAATGTGACATGTGTTCAATGTGTGTGGTTACTAAATATTTAAAGAATAAAGATCAGAATATTCAAGGCTAATAGATTGGAGCCGTTATAACACTAGTGAATTACAAAGTAAACTTTCATAGGATTTAGGATCTAGTTATTCCTGCCTCCCCTTTACTTTTTCTCTCCTTTTGTTTTCCTCCTATTTTCATTTGATGTTGAAAAGGGTTCAAATGTCTAACATAAACAGATGTGCAATAATGAATTCTATTACACCCTCTTTGGTTTCATCAAAGCAAAAAAAGTGTAATAGATCAAGAAAGCATATTAGTTGTGAAGAAATATTAAAAAGTCTGCTTAGGTAAATAAATAGAGTAGAATTTATTTTGCAACTGTGGCCATGCTCAAAGCTCAATTAGATGATGTGATGATGATGATGATGATGATGATGGTGATGATGATGGGAGGAAGATGGAGAAGAAGAATACCTTAGCAACACTAGTCACATTTTTAAAATACTTAGTTATTACAGCCTAAGTGCCCATCAGAAGATGAATGGATTAGAAAACTGTGGTACATCTACAAAATGGAATACTATGCTGCTGTAAAAAAGAAGGAACTCTTACCATTTGCAACAGCATGGATGGAACTGGAGAGCATTATGCTAAGTGAAATAAGCCAGTCAATGAAGGAAAAATACCACATGATCTCACTCATTCATGGATAATAAAGACCATTTATAAACTTATGAACAAAAATAGATACAGAGGCAGAGCAGCATCGAACAGACTGTCAAACAACAGCGGGAAGGCCGGGTAGGGTTGCGGGGGGGGGGGGTGGTGGTAAGAGATCAACTGAAGGACTTGTATGCATGCATATAAGCATAACCAATGGACACAAGACACTGGGGGGTAGGGGAGGCCAGAAGAAGGTCAAGGGGTAAAAAAAAAAAAAAGGAGACATATGTAATACTCTTTGTAATACTTTAAGCAATAAAACAAAAAATTTTTTAAAAAAAACACCATATAAGAAAGGTAATTTCATGATGGTCTATGTTTTCTGGTGAGTTGTTTTTTTGTTTTGTTGTGGGTTTTTTTTTTGAGGAACTTTATTTGAGGAAAAATGATGAAAAGCATTTTAAAACTCTGTTTATGATAAGTAAGTGTAGAGTGAACTTAATTTTCTTTATGTTCATTCACCTGTTTTATATTATTACTAGTAGCCTGGTGCATGAAATTTGGCCCAGGCTGCACCCTCTCCAATCTGGGACCACTGGCTCCTAACCACTCACCTGCCTGCCTGCCTGATCATCCCTAACTGCCTCTACCTGACTGCCTGATCTAGTCCCTAACTGCCCTCCCCTGCTGGCCTGATTTCATTCCCAACGACCCTCCCCTGCCAGCCTGATTGCCCCTAATTGCCTTTGCCTTCCTGATCACCCCTGCCGGCCTGATCTTGCCCCCAACTGCACTCCCCTGCTGGTCAATTTGGTTCTGATTGGTTGGTTTCTATGCCAGTCAGTGTAAAAAGCTCTGCCTCCTATGCAGCATTGGCTCCTCAGAGTTCACCCAGATTTGGTTCTGATTGGTCGGTTTCTATGCCAGTCAGCATCTCCGGGTCTATCTCCAGGCCTGATCAGAGAGGAGGGGCTGATCAGCAGCCCCCTTAGAGGCCCAGAGAGAAAGAGAAAGAGAGGCACAGCTGCTGGCAGAGAGAAAGAGAAAGGCAATGGCTGATAAACAGTTGCCACGGAGGCTGCGAATCAGTCCTGCCTCTCTCTCCTGGCCTCTCTCCTCGCCTGATCCACAGCCCACTTGGCAGTCAGTGCTGGGTCGCTGCACCCGAACTGTTGGCATTCAGTGCTGGGTAACCACAGCAACCCAGCACTGATTTCAGGACTGACTTCCTGTGTTCAGTCAAGTTTTCAGTCGGTCGTTAGGGACCCTGTGTTTTTATATATTAGGATTGCATTCTGACAGTGTGCCAGGTATTGTTTTTAGCCCTGACAATACAGCAGGTGAAAAAACAAAAATTTTACTCACAATGAACTTACATAAAGAAATAGAAGGTAATCAAATAAAACAGTTATATAGGGAACGAGGCTCTCCAGACAAATGGTTGATTCTAGATCTGGAGCAGGGGAAATTCAAGATGAGCCTGTGGTATATTAGCCTGCTAGAGTGTATGGAAGGGCTAAACAAACCAACAAATAAAAACAAATAAACCTATGAACTGATGAAAGTATGTATGTCAAAGGGACACAGGGACCAGCTTGAAAGCACTCCAAATGTAAAACAATTTGACCATTAAGATAAATAATGATAGTATTTTATGGTAACCCAAAGAATAAAATAAATATTTAAGGCCTTAATAATATAAATAAATGATTGGATAAATAAATGGAGTAGAAGAAATACATTTTCCTTTTAAAATAATTTCAAATTTAAATATAGATAATCTTCTCTTCAGGAGGAGATTAATTGCAGATATATTTTCCCTCCCCTTAGAGTATGGGCAAGATATAGAAATGTGAATAGAACATAGAAAGGGGTAATTAATGACAAATAATAAATCTGTGAGAAATCACTTTCCCCATATGTTCAAGGTTAATACCATCTGTGGCTAGTCAGGTTGGTACCATGTGTTTCTGATATGATGATATAAAATAACTCTATGTCTGTGGTCTTCTCCCCTGCTGTCCCCTACCTCATCCCACATCATAACCCTAGTCTAATCATGAGAAAACATCAAGAAAACCCAAATTAAAGGGCAAAAAAATGCCTGACCAAACCTCTTCCAAAGGCTGAGTGAAGGTCATGAAAAAACTAAGACAATATCAGAGATGGGAAGGACTAAGGATACACTGTATCTAAAAGTGTCACAGTATTCTGGATTGGATCTTGGAACAAAAAGAAGAATGTTAGTAGAAAAACTAGAGTAAACTGAATACTTCTATGGTTTAGTTCAGCAATTTCAATATTTAACCAGTGTGCTGCAAGAATTTTTAAACTTTTAATACCTGACTATTAATCAGGGAAACTGACCTCTTTTCCCTTAGATTGTCAAAAAAAAAAAAATGACAACAGCCAACACAACAATATCCTTCAGGTGTTAATGCCTTGTCTTAAACCATAAATATATAGGTCATATAATAGAGTTACATTTCATTAGTCATGCTGTATAATAAGGTCACACCTGATTGGTTAATTCTCGGCATCAGAAATCCTTATATACACACTAGAGGCCTGGTGCATGAATTTGTGCATCAGGGTCATTGGGGTGGGGCCAGCCAGGGGGCGAAGCCTTAGGAGGTTGTCTGGCCATCCCTGCCCTGGACAGTGTTCATCATAGCGACCAGTCATTCTGGTCATTCCAGTCGTTACAGTTGCTTAGGGTTTTAGATATATATAGATATAGGCATCTGACTTTTTAAAAAGTCACTTTGGAGCAAAAAGAGTAAGAAATTACTATATTTTTATGCAAAGCAATCAAAATTATATCTATTTTTTTCATATAGGCAAGAAATATATTTTTGGTGTGCTGCAGAATTTCAGTAATTAGTTTATGTGTTCCATGAGATGAAAAGTATTGAAAATTGCTAGTTAATAGTATTGTACTAAAGTTAAGTTCTTAATTTTGACAAATAAATGCTCACTGTGAATAACACTAGAGGAAACTGGATGAAACCTCTACTATCTTTGAACTTTTCTGTCTCAAATTATTCAAAAAGGAAGTTTGTGTTTATTTTTATATAAACTACATATCATTCATATATATGACAATTATTGTGGAGTTAAATAAAACTGGAGAGAGTTCTAGTGGCTACTTGGTCATAAATGCCCTTAGCTAGAATGTGGCACTGATAAGGAAGACAGAAAGAACAGAAGAACAACCCATCCAGATATCTGTCATCCAGGCAGATAGAGCAGCCACACCTAAGGCCTGGAGGAGAGAGTCAGTGGTGTTTTATTCATTTTAACTCTTCACTGTTAACTCATTATGAAGCTAAAGAAAGTGATCTGCTTCTTACACCATTGCTTTCCATTTTGTTTTTGTTTTTCAGTTCAGTCTTTAAATTATTAGAAATATATATCAAATCATTTGTTTAGTTATTTATATTTTTATTTGGAGGTTGAGGTTGAACTGTCTTCCTATTAAAATATTTTGACACTTGAATTTATTATAATACAATCTTTTGTGTCACTCTAAAATGATTTTTTAAAATCCTGTCTGAAATTATGCCCTTTACTTCCTGAAGACACATGCATATTTTAAAATATTATAATAGAAAGAGGCACTTCTCTTTAAAATAATTAGTCTGGGACTAATAAAATAGCAAGCCATCTGGCATAAACATAGATTAGAAGTGCTTGTCGTCTGAGTGCTGGCTGTTTCAAAGCTTTACATATTATTCAATGGCCTTTTCAGACATCTGCCTATTAGTATATGTTAGGAATAGTGGTTAATGAATATAAGAACATGCATAGTAAGTGTTGGCTAACATCTCATTAGACTCTATTGATTTGCCAATAATTGCAATCTTATTTTGGTCCCAGTGGCTATTTTTAATTTATGTATTAACTGGTTATCAATTGGTTGATTTAAATAATTTTGCTTATCCACTTATCATAGATATTCTTCAAGGCTACCTTTATAGGCAGATTTTGAATTATGGCAGAGGCTATGAAACCTCCTAAATCAAAGTATGCTTATTCTTCATTACACATATCTAGAATAGGCAAATCTATAGAGACAGTCAGCAGATTAGTGGTTATAAAGGTGACTGGAGTATGGGGGAGGGCAATTAATTGATTAATATTATGGAGAGTTGATCTTAAATGATGAAAAATTTTAAAACTAGATAGAGCTGGTAGTTGGATAACACTATGAATACACTAAATGCCTCTGAATTATACAATTTAACAAGGTTCATTTATATGATGTGAATTTCTAACTCAATATAAAATAAATTTTAAAGTATGATTCTGAGTAATTTTATTTTGTGATTTTTGAAAAAAATAATTTTTCAATGAGAAATATTATCTGCATGATTTAGAAATAATAGCCAATATTCTAAGGAAGAAATTGTATATATAATGATCAATTCAATGACTGATTTAAATTTTGGACAGTTTGCATTGAACTAAGGCCATTTTTAATATCTCAGTTTTAAATGATATATACAATATTTATCTCAGTATTAATCATTGTAATCTCTTCATTTCAAGACACTATCTTAAGTCACTTAGTTCTCATGCTACTCAAAATAGAAATAAACTTTCAGGAAAAATAACAATGCATCAGGTGAGTGTGTTGTTACCACATATTAAGTGTCAATGAACAATTTGATCTGGGCCAAACTCAAACTATTTGAGATAAAACAGCACAGCCAGCAAGCATGTATGTGCCTTTAACTCATCTATATAAGTTTCTTCAAGAACAGCTGCTGTGTCTCAATACTGTTTAGAAATTACACTATTACAATGCTAAGGGTTAGACAGCACTTAGTAGTTATGTAAATGAATGTTGAGTAAGGATGATACTAGATGTCAGGAAGTTCTCTAGTCACATATCTGAATGTTGGGGTATCATAGGATATAAGTATATGGCCCTTTGTCAGGTGTTTAAGCATTCCTTTGGCTTATTGGATAGTTATGGACTTTACCACAGAAAACATTTTTCTCTTTTTTCTAGCTTTGATCCTCATCCTTGAGGTACTAATATATCTGCCTGCATCCTCAGTACTGTCATTACTGACACACATTACCATTTGTCACTTGTAATGTGTCTGCCGGGCACCACTGCCACACTGGCTGGTCCCACTTCCTGTAATGGCTGAGAGGTGCCAGGGCACACTGTTTTGTGGAAAAGCAAGATCTCCATATTTTAGTGTTATGCTCTTTGTCATGTGGAATAACTAGCTTTTATGGGCTTCAATGTTTTAAAGATATTTTATTGTTATAATCTTTCACTTTTAGCCACACCATTTCCCCTACCACTTCTCTCCTTCTTTGCCATAGGACCTGGGGAAACTAGACAGGAGGGAAAGTTCAAGTGACAAATATATTAAAATGAAAAACTCCCTCCTGTGTGACAGCTAACTTTTGTTTCAAATAAGACTATGTTAACATTTTCCCTTAATATCTACCCTTCACAATAGACTAATAAATACTAACAAAATTTTCAGGGCCAGATGTACCAGTCAGATTAATGATTTTGACCAACTTGAGAAAAAGTTTATGACTTGGAAAGTTAGGAGAAAAGCCACCTAGAACACATACAAAACTAAGTGAACATAAATTAAGCTTTTTATGAACATTAAAAAAAATACAAAGGAAAAATAATACAAAGAAATACATGAAAGAGAATACATCTAAAATATACCATGTGGTTGTGAACATAAATTAAGCTTTTTATGAACATTAAAAAAATACAAAGGAAAAATAATACAAAGAAATACACGAAAGAGAATACATCTAAAATATACCATGTGGTCGAGGTTACAAATACAACTTTCAGTAATAATGATTTAAACAAACATGATATGTCCATATCTGAACTTAAGAATACAACATACCCAAAATGTCACCTATTTTTCACATTTTCCCATTTCAATACTAAAGTCTCACTTTTCCTTGTGTCTCTTCTATACGCAATTATTCAGCCATAAAATAATGAAATATATTAATTTACCCAAACTTTGTATTACACATATGATCCTAAAGCAGTTTTTAAAAAATGGTGTGCTGAATAAATGGTCTGAAATCTGGCTTGATTAGATCTGATAGCTGCGGTCCCATTTTCCTGTAAGGACATACCACACCATTAGGCAACAGCTACTTTCTCACAAAGAGCCCAAAGGCAGAGTAGCGATTTCCTAAAGCAAAGATTAGCAAACAAACAAAAATTCACACTGTTTCTTTAGTGTATAAGGGAAAAATAAGTAACTTCCTTCAGTAGCAAACTGATATAAGGTGTCATCTTGATACTTTTAAAACAACGTTTTAATGACATTTTATAGGAGTGTACTCCAAAATCACCCTTATATGATATTTAGGAGCCGGAAGTCGTACCCTTAAATATGAAGGTTTCCCACCAGGAAGACACTGACTTAACATAAACGCTACTCAGACTCTCTTGATTCACAGTGTTGGTTTTTGCTCTCCTCACACTATTTTATCTCCTAGTAGTCTGTTAGCTTATTCTTGGATGTGCAATGTTTTCTCTGACAAGCTCTGGATTCCTCTAAGAGATTAGAGTGATTTAGTGTAGAAGACTGGTGCGCTTTGCCGCCCTTAAGAAAGGAAGATGCAGATGTGAATGACCTTAAAGGTCTTTGTCCAAATCAGCTCCTTTCCCTCTTCCTTTTATTCCTGCAGGAGAAAAATCAGTCATGTCTACACAAATCCCAATTCCATTAACCTTTCAGTTACCTCTGAGGCACCGCGGTACTCAGGTCTCTAACATTATATATGTCAAGAATTGGCTGGCATGTCCTTTATAAGTATCTCTTGTAATATCTTGACTATTTCAGATAGTTCATAGTTCAGTTATCTGAGAATATTAAAGTGCAGTAGAATTTTTACTTCTGGAGTTAATGCCTGAACCTAAGGTTCATTGGAGGGGCAAAGCGGAGCAAAAGCACACTCTCTCACACACACACTTTATATTTTGTTCCCTTAAGTTATGTTTGTTTTATATTATGTTTAAAGTTCATAGGAAGCAATAAAAAGAAGGGAAATGCTACTACAAAACTCTTGTAAATCACAGGGAGATGCATAAATTGAGCCTTAATTATAGACAGCACAGTATAGCAAATATGAATAAGGACTGAAAACCAGATTGCTTAGCTCCCATCCCAACTTCACTTCACTTTTTAATAACAAGTCGCCTTGGGATTATAGCAGCTTTGCTGTGCACTGGTTTCCTGGGATATAAGTGAAAACAAGCCGGTTTAACATAGTTATTGTAATGATTCAATGAGTTGCTTTGCCTAGAAAATAGTAAGCACTCACTAAAAAGTAGCTCTAATTATATTTACTGATCAATTACCAAAAACATTGATAAAATAATGTAACATTTTAAGCATAATAATAATTATCAACTATAAAAGAATAAAAAATATATAGACTAGAAGCCAAAACCCATGATTTTTAGAACTGAGTAATTAATATTTCTTAAAATTATATTAACATTTTGAATTAGATAATACAGTACCACTACACAGATTACAGAGACCCAGAACATACTGAGTTGTAGGATATTTGCATACCATTCACTGAATAAATGATTGATTTAATTGTAATGGATTGAGTGGAATGGATTCAAAGCAGAAAGAAAACCTGACATAGTGAGCTAGGGAAATGTGATTTTTGCTTAAATCAACTTCTTCCCCCCCAGCCCCCCGAGAGAAATTTCAGTCAACAAAAATGTTAAATAATGGTCCATTATAGACTCTAATTCAAAATATCTAAAATAGAATACAGTTTCTACCTTATTCCCTCTTTTGTTAATGGTTCTATATTTTTCCTAGTGCCTCAGGTTTGGAGTCACTTTTGGCTTTTTTCTATTTTTTTTCTGGCATACCCAATAATTATTTAGCTACCTGAAATTCAGTTTACCCTAAATGCATACTCTACTTTAAAAAATATTATTGCTATTGTGGCTGAATTGTGTCCTCTCCTCCCCTGCCCCATCAAAGATATATTGAAAGCCTAACATCCAGTACCTGAAAATATGAAGTTCTTTAGAACTAGGGTTATTGCAGATATAATTAAGTTGAGGTATTACTTGAATAGGGTGAGCCCCTATTCCATGTTCTTATAAGAGGAGAGACAGAGACACAGGAAAAATACCTTGGGGTGATAAGATTGGAATAATGGTGCTGCAAGCCAAGGAATCCCAATGACTGATGGCCACCACCAGAAGCTAGGGAGAGAGAAGGAAGGATTCTCCCTTTGAAACTTCAGAGGAAGCATGGCACTATCAAAACATGGACTTTGGACTCCTGGTCTTCAGAATCATGAAACAATAAATTTCTGTTAATTAAGGCATCCATGTGGTATTGTACTATGGCAGCCCTAGAAAACATAGTTGCACTTCTAACCTATTAATCACAAAGTAGTTCTGAGCCACATGGTATTCTGGACATTCCGCCAAAAGTGTCCACTATAATTGTGGCTATATTTATTTTTCTATGTATTTTCATCAATATTTGGTGCAGGTATATGAAAGTGGTAATATTAGATGCATAGATGTTTAAAATTGTTAGGTATTTTTTTATTAATTAACTCCATTATTGTTATAAAATAATCCTTTATATCCCTTGGTTATTCAGATTGAATATTCTATATATTAGTTGTAATTAGTTTGGTCCTAGGAGGAAGTGAGTGTATCATCCACATACTCTACCACCATCTTGGATCCTCTGATTTTGATAAAAATTTCAATTATGTAGAAAATCACATATTTAATACTGTCTCCTTTTTATTCATCCATTTATTCCATAAATATATTTTCAGTATTTATTTTCCCAGGAATGTACTAGGTTCTAGAGTTCTAAAAATCTTGAACAGACAGTTTTTTAATTCATATATCTTGTTTCCAATGAAGAAGAAAGATATGAGACAACTTATTCATAAAGTGTAAAATGTTAATGTTGGATTATGCAAGATGCCATTGGAATATACATCAGGGTGTCTAACCTTCTCCAGTAGAGTTAGGGAAGGCCTTATAAAGAAAGTGATAATTATAATCCATAGTATAAAAAATAGTTTCCCTGATTTTATAAATATTATTAATAGAATTTTGAAAAGTACTTAATATATAAGCTTTAAGATAATGTACCTAAGAAAACCGTCATAAATATTTTGATGCTAAACCTTTCCTGCAACTACTTCCCTTTACCTTACTTTATTAGATACCATATAACAATGAAAGAATCAATTAACATCTTCAAACAATGGCAGGCATTCATTTCTGCATGAAAACAGATGAAAAGAATTGTATTAAATCAAGAAAGTCAAATAGAAAAAAAAGACCATATTTATTTCTTTAATATTTTTCAAATTCATTAACTTCTCTCTTACCCAACTGCTATCATCTTAGCTCATAGCACCCTGATCTCTTCCTGTATCATTGCCATTGCTCATTAACTACACTCATTCATTCCAATTTGTTATGCACTTTATTGTAGAGTAGTATTTTTTTCTGAAGTGCAAAGCAAAAATTATTTCTCACCACTGCCAAATAACCTTCAATGAATCCTTATTATCTTCAGAATAAAAGCCAAACTTCCTAAAATGATTCAAAGGGCATGTCAAAATTTAGATCACAAATGAATGGATGAAAAAAATTAACATATTCACTTTTGTATCCTCAAATGTTGAAATGGCAACTGACCCATAATGGGTATTCAAAATAATTGAAATATATATATATGGAAATATTACAGACGCCCCCTTTTATTCACCATTGACACCCTCTATCCTGGACCTACCCTCTCCCCAGGACTTAATCACACTATCGTCTGTGCAAATTGGTTATGCATATAAGTTCTTTGGTTAATCTCTCCCCATCCATCCTCTTACCCTAGCCTTCCCTCTGAGATTCATATAATTGCCAGATATTTAATGAATAAGGAATTTCCTTGTAGCATTTTTAACAGATTGCTTTAGTGAAGAAAAACAATAGGGATTCTTATAATTGCAGAGGTAAAATGTAATATGGTATCACTGAGCCAGGCACAGGGCCTGGTATATAGTTTGTATGTCATCAACATTTATTAAATAAACAGGTCTCAATAAATTTTCAGACATCAGGTAGACAGATGGTGAATAAGTGTGATGAAGCAAAAGTTTATATAATCCCAATTGCCAAGCTAGTAATCAGGGACAGTGTTTAAAAACTGCAGAAAATAATTGTAATACTTACAGAGAGTGTATAAAGGCAAGTGTTCGAGATATGGGTCACAAGGTAAAAATATGATGCAGAGTTAATTCCAAGTAATTCATTAAATTTGGCATACTTCACACTGAGACTTCTTTCAGAGATATATCTTTGGCTTTTTTGGAGTTTGCATTTTAATTGGTTATGTATTATATTCCAGCTAACATAATAACAGCATCAGTTTATTTGGGTAAAACGAATCCATTATTGTCCATCTCCACCATCAGAGATTTCAGGCAACTGAACAAAACCCAGTTGGATATTACTACAATTATTGTGTGAGGATACTTCAGTATGTCTCAAAGGACCTAAAATAGCTAGGGGAAATATGAATGCAGAGATGTAAAAAAACAGAAGATTCTACTCAAAGTAGATGAAGAATAATAAGAAAGAAATGAAGCTTGACCTGAGGTGGTACTGCCTAAAACATCAAGCAAAGTAAAGACTCTGGACACTTAGTATCATCCACAAAATGTTGCCCAGGAGGCCTCCATCATAGACAGATGCGTAAATTTATTCAGGTCTCCTACAACCTTATATAAAATACTTCTCTCACATTTTATCATCTTTTTGTGCTTTAACATGTGCTTGATTTGCTTTCATTACTTAGCATCTAATCTAATAAAAGAGAAACATGCAAATTGAATGCACCTCTGCAGTGCCCCAAGCTACGCCCGCCAACAAATCAGAGTGACTATATGCAAATTAACCCAACCAAGATGGCGGCTGGCAGCCACAGAGCTGGAGCAAGCAGGAGGCTTGGTTGCCCGGTGATGGAGGAAGCCAAGCTTCCCACCTGACCTGGCTGGTTGTGACCTCCGCTCAGGGTAACAAAGTTTCAATTGTAGAAGATAAATAAATCCCAGATACCTGCTTCCAGCAAGCCTCCACTGGGAGCTTGGGTGGCTGGGGGCCGTGGCCAGCCTGCAAACAGCCATCAGTTACTCACCCAGGCTGGCCACAACCTCATGAGGTGAGGGTCCCCACTGGGGGCCGTGGCCAGTCTGTAAACAGCCATCAGCCCCTCACCCAGGCTGGCCAGGCACCCCAGCGGGGACCCCCACCCTGAAGGGGCTGTGGCCAGTCTGCAAACAGCCATCAACCCCTCACCCAGACTGGCCACACCCTCATGGGGTGAGGGTCCCCGCTGGGGTGCCTGGCCAGCCTGGGTGAGGGGCTGGTGGCTGTTTGCAGGCTGTCCAAGCCCCCCAGCGGGGACCCCCACCCTGAAGGGGCTGTGGCCAGTCTGCAAACAGCCATCAGTCCCTCACCCAGACTGGCCACACTCTCATGGGGTGACGGTCCCTGCTGGGGGGCTTGGCCAGCATGCAAACAGCCATCAACCCCTCACCCAGACTGGCCAGGCACCCCAGGGGGGACTCCCACCCTGAAGGGGCTGTG
>NW_005363099.1:145031-148442 GCF_000412655.1 Myotis brandtii | reverse complement strand
GGCAAACCAGCCGGCCCCCACCCATGCACCAGGCCTCTATCCTATATAATAAAAGGGTAATATGCAAATTGACCCTAACAGCAGAACGACTGGGAATGACTGGTCACTATGACACACACTGACCACCAGGGGGCAGATACTCAATGCAGAAGATGCCCCCTGGTGGTCAGTGTGCTCCCACAGGGGGAGCTCTGCTCAGCCACAAGCCAGGCTGATGGCTGCCAGTACAGCGGTGGTGGCAGGAGTCTCTCCCGCCTCCTCAGCAGCACTAAGGATGTCCAACTGCAGCTTAGGCCTGCTCCTTGCTGGCACAGTGACATCCCTCGAGGGCTCCCGGGCTGCCAGAGGGATGTCTGACTGCCAGTTTAGGCCCAATCCCCCAGAGAGCGGGCCTCAACCAGCAGGTGGTCATCCCCTGAGGGGTCCCAGACTGCAAGAGGGCATAGGCCGGGCTGAGGGACTCCTCCACGTGCACAAATTTTTATGCACCGGGCCTCTAGTTATGTTACATTAAGCAATATAATTTAAGTTTGAGGATTTTATTACTATATCTACTGCTGTACGGTCAGTATCTAAAATAGCACCTGGAATGTAGAAAGAGTTCAATAAATAACTGCAGAATGAACAAACACATTAATGAAATTTTCAGAGCTCCCCTCTTTATTTTTTTTATTAAGTTCTATTACTATTAGAGCAAGAGAACCTTATTAAGCCAAATTTGGGAGATTAAAAATGATATGAAAATTAGAAGGCATAATTATAGGTAGAAGGAAACAGCTCACCATCATTAAAAGTCATTGAGGCTTTGGAGCCATATCTTCAGGTATTTGAGAACTCCTACAACTCTTATAAATAGGGTTAAAATCTTATGAAAAAAAATGGGCTTATTCCAAGAAACTGTTTATCAAACTAAAATTCATCATAATCTTTGCTGCTTTTTGACATGGACACTGTTGTGTTTTAAAAGCTTTTACTCTGTAATTAGGTCCACTCAAAACCTTGAAAATCTACTGGATCACAAGTATGGTCATTTTCCATTCTATAACTCATGTAATCATTTAAATTATGAGTACACAAACACATTTAGACAGCAGAAATTTCTCTATATGTTTGATAACTTTTCTTCCCAACTGCTCAATACTAGAAATAGACTTGCTAAAGAAAAGCCAAATAACAAGGTAAGTCTGTCTATGGTAACTTTGGCACTAGTGCTTTATTATTAAATAATACAAAGAGAGGAATATGAAATTACAAGAAACACTCACATATATTAATTACTACATTGAATTAAATTGACTTGGTGAACATATTCTACATTTTAGAAACTATTTTCACATGGATAATCTCAAACTTTTAATAGATAGATAGATGATAGATAGATACAGATATAGATATAGTTGATGTCTGTGTTTAAATATATAAAACCTAAGAAACAAGATGCCAAGTATGTTTTATTCATTCAGCTGCCAAAGAATACTATTTTTATATTCCAAGATTTGAAATACAATAGTATAAATTTTTACCTTGCCTTGTGATTAGAAAATTAATTGACCTATAGCTATTCATTAAATAGTTAATCAAAACCCATACTTCTGACAGAACATTTTATAAATTGGGAATCTTTGAAAAATTGTCTTTTATAATTCCTTTTAGATAGGCTATATTGGTTGAGTTATTCAATAAAATCACTACCTAAGCAAAATAAATTACAGTTAAATTAACACATGATTTTTAAACATCATTTCTGCTTCACCAAATTATTTCTTGCATTACACTAAAGTGAGTTCATCCATCTTCTTACAACTGGCAAAGGTATCTTCATGAGCATCTCATTTATTTTAAAAAAGGGTTATCACTTTCGTGACAGATTTTCATGTCAATTTCAAAATATATCCTGATTGTCAAATATATTGAAACACATATAGACCTTAATTTTCTATCCAGGATACAAATAAACACTTTCAATGAATGAATTAATGCAGAATTGCTGTGAGCAGATTAGAGTAAATTCCACTACATTCCCTGAGTGTTAATCAATTAGTCATTTTCATTAGCTATAAGTCATAACATTATAGTGCCCCCAGAGAAACCATTCCCTTCTCTTTAAAAAAAAAACCTTATTAATTCATTTCAATAAAAGGTGTCATATCTATGGCTAGTTTTACCTTTTCCTTTTCAGTCTCACTCACATCCTCTGGCCCTGCCCTTTGAGCATGCACGAAAGCCCACCTCTGCACATCCGCCCATGACATATGCTGAAGTGCGCCTCTAACTGCTGGCATGAGCTGTATACTAAATATTGTACCTATCAAGCTTTTACATGTTTTCATTTTAAAATTTCCATTTAAATGCAAATTCTGCCATTTAAATAGAGTCCTCGTGTGCTTTATTACACTATAATTACTATTTCCCATCTTCCTACAAGAAAGGCCATAGGTCACTTTTCTAGCCCTCTAAAAGTGCAATTGAAATCAGGAAGTCATCATCGCCAGCCATGGTAAGTGACACCCATTTGTTAAGGGGCACCCGAGGGGCTGATTCAAACAGTGCCCTAAAACCTGTCTTGTCCTGTGATTTACAGGAACAAGAACAAACAAAGCCCACAGCTACCCTTCCTTCAGGTCCATGTGTATTAAATAGTTTAGCCAGAATTTGGCACAAATAAATAGCAATTGAAATGCTGCCCTCATTCTGAAAGGAGACACATGCCAAGTGATTGAGGGTAATTCCAATGTCAAGGGACAACCAAGAAACACAAATATATTTAGATATTATCTATTATTATTGAACAAAATGCAATTAAACATAGGTTCAACTGAATAAAATATTAGAACTAACATTTTCTACAGAATTGTTTAGTGATAACAGGTCACAAATATAAAGAGTATACATAAGGTGTGGATTTAAAGGTCCTTAGGATTTATGAATGTAAATCAAAGTAATACTAGTAATTTAAGATTGTATATCTATAAAGTACTGGAAAATCTCATGAGTTATAGCATTCTTAATGTTTAGTTCTTGGTATTTAATAAACCATTTAATAAAAAACATTAAATAAAACCTTGAGTTTATACATTTCATATATGTATAATCTTGTGGTGTGTGGTTTTATTTAGGGGGTAGGGAGGAATTGTGGGTGGCAAATAGAAAGAAAAAAAAGTTTCTTGAAGCAGGTTTTCTTTAAAATGTTAAGCTTACTCTGCTTTGAGAGGCTGTGTTTTATAGTGGAAAGAATATGGACATTTTAATCAGATAAACATCCATTGGTCAAACAAAGAGATAATGATCAAATTGGTGTTTTTGTGCACATTTAATCTCTCTCTGAAATCAGAAACTGAGAGTAAAATATACTTCAGAAACTAACATATAGCAAGCATAGATGTAAATATATATAAATATACATAAATATAT
>NW_005363099.1:138542-145020 GCF_000412655.1 Myotis brandtii | reverse complement strand
ATATAAAGCTTTAGGTAATAATATCATTGAACACAAGACACATAACTTCTTCAGATATTCCACATTCCCACACATTTAGTTCCATAGTCACTATGAATATGGAATACCATTTGAATACAGGGGGAAAAAGACACCACTTCTTTTCTAACTCCTTGATGCATAAGACTCTCTATTAACAGATGCTTTCAGCCCAGTTCATTGGGTTAAAAATCCTAGGATCCCGGGTATTGAAGGAGCCAAACACAACAATGTACATGCATGGAAGTTTCATATTGAGCCCTGTCATTACTGACAGTATCCCTTTAAAGTATATTAAATCACAAACAAGAAAGATATTCTTTGTTCTACTGTTTGCTCTTACCTTGACTTCTTGTGCACTTGTCAATAATATAGGGGTAAATTAGACTTCATTTCCTGAATTGAATTTAATACCATTCTTATATAACAAGTATGATATTAACTATCATACTTATGATGTAATAAAATTGTTAAGCGAACTTAAACATTACTCACAAGGCTCTTACTTTCCATGCTGAACTTTTAAAAGCACATCGCATCAAATTTGCTCTTTCTGTCAACTATATTATTTATTAATTGCCACCTAAAATTATTAACCATATAAATATTAAAATAGTTGTTTCCAAAATATTCTAATCATTACTCTTGCTTTTGCAACTTTTCATTCAGCTGTTTTGTCAACATTTTAAATGCACTTATGAAAATATAAATACATTTTGAAACTTAAGAGCATTCCTTAGCTCATGTTAAAACTATTTCATAATAGATATACTTTTTTAAAAGTAATTTAAAAATTCAACTCTATCTTTAGCATAGGACAAAAGATCAAAGCACCCAAGCTCCATATTTTTAACCATCTGGCTATACTTACATAGCTGATAAGGCTGCAACTGCCAGAGCCCTTGGGGAACTTTTTAGCAAACCGAGTCATAATGTTCAGTATTCTGACTCAATGTAAAGGTTTGCATTAAAAGAAAGTGTCATTTCTTGATTTAAATGCTATTTTAAATACTATTTGCAATTAGTGAGCCTACAGGGTTTTCAATTTTCCATCCCAGACTGTTCATTAAATTTTCTCCTAAGATTATGTTCTGGAAGATTTTTTTCTTCCCACATTCATTTTTAGAACTTAACAGCATGGCCCAAGCACATATTTTCATACTGAAAGTAGATAAACATTCTTTAAGCCTTATGCTGTGGATTTATCTTTACCCTCATTCTATTTTCTAGACAATAATATTTGAACTCTGTAAATTGTTTCAGAATGTCAGCAGAACTCAATTGCTTTTGTCGAGATATTAACAGTATCAGTAATTGAATCTTTTTCCCCTTTCATTCACGGTGCTGGCTACATTATGACATCTCTAGTTTCTGGCAGTTCACCAGATTACTGCTTAACTTAAACTTCAAAAAGTGGAGCACTGGAGAAAACTCTAATTTCACCCACCTTTATTTTATTCATGCATTTCTTCTTTCGTGCAACACCAATATATCTTGAGTGCCCACTCTGTGCCAGGCATGCATACAGGTGCTGGGGAGAGAGGTATGTGCAAGCCAGATAATTCTCATAAATTCTTAAATTCAGTGAGGGAAGAAAACAAAACCTAAATATGTATCCAAATCAATACATTTTATGAAGTCAGTTGTAATTATTGCAAGGAAAATAAAGAGGAGTAAAGCAAAAAAGTAGCATGGGTGGGTGAGGGAAAAGCATTACAGATGGAACGGTCAGAAACGACCTACAGAGATGACTTTTGAGAAGAACCTGCATAAGGTGAGTGAAAAACTCACAAATGTTTGAGGGAACAACAGTTCCAGGCACAGAAATAACAGGGGAAAGACCTGGAAGAGGAACCATTTGTTACGTTCATATTGCAAAGATGCTGGCTCACTAGAGCTGATTGAGCAAAGGTGATTGATTGATTACAAATGAGATCAGGGATTGCCAAATGCCACATCATGTGAGGCCTCTAAAATTCAAAGCAAAGACTTTGATATTTAGTCTCTGTCATGGGAAATGTTTTCTTTAAAAAAAAAATCACTTGGGCTACCACATGGAGAAGTAGCTTACTAGTGAAGGAGTGGAAAGAGTTATACCAGTTGGACACTGTTGCAGTGGTTCTGGAAAGATGGTGACTACCTGGGCAAGCATGCAGGAAAAGTTGACTAAATAGATCCATTTCATAATGGAGTCAGAACAGCCATTCCAAAGGAACTTTCTTGCATGTCTTGTTCCTTGAACCTTTGTAATGCATGACCTGGACAAAATAGCTTTGAATTGGGACAAAACAACATTGTCTTACAAACAAGGGTTTGCAAACCCAACAGAAAAAAGCAGATGATTTGACCGCAAGGACTGATGATGAAGGACATTCTTTCTTAAGATAGAATCAGTAACCAGCCATGTAAAGCTAAACAGTAACTCAGCTTGTTAACCCCAGTAGAAATTCCTTTCTTCTGTTCATGTATCATTCCCTTCCTTTTCCTATAAAAACCCTTTGCTTTCATCCTATAACTAGGACATTACTTGGATTTCTGCTTGAGTCTGTGCTTCCCAATTTGTAATTCTTGTTGATACAAAATGAATACTTTTGTCTTTTATTTTGGCTTTTTATTTTTAGGTTAACAGATGGACAGTGGAAATAGTAATAATAGAGAGACCAAGTAACTATATTTAAAGTTAGAGCTTATAGGACAAGCTAGCATTCTTTTTCCCCAGGATAATATCCTGCTATTTTATTTATTTCTTTCTCCACATACTATTCATTAGCAAATTGTGTTGTTTAATCTTCAAAATATAATCAGAATCCAGATGTCTCACTTGCTTCATTGCTATCAAAATGGTCCAAGACTGTTATGTCTCTTGCCTGGATGAATGCTTCATTGCATTTTTGCCCTGTCCCCCATATAGTCCATTGTCAACAAAGCACAACAGGAAGTTCCTGTTAATCTATAGGAAATATTATTTTAAGTGCTGCTCAAACCCTTGAAGTGGACTTATATTATTTTCTACTTGAATTTCCTATTTTACTCCATAACATTTTAAATCTATATATTCTGTTTTTTTTTATTTCTTTTTATAAGCCAATACAAATGTGGTAATAATTTGTACTGCTCATGAAATACATCTAGCTCTCTATCTTCTGGGTACATGGAAGGATTACTCTTTCTGGCCCTTTTATGTTTGTGTAGGAACATGTGACTAGGTCTGGATAATAATGTGTGAGCAATAGTGTTGTATATCATTTGTGTTATGGGGCATTTTCTCAATGGTATGAGGCCCTTTATAGTTCTCTTTCCTTTTCTCCCAGTGGCTGGCAGAAATAACAGTGCTTCACCTTCAGTCTTGACTACAGAGTGAAGACATATAGAGCAGAGAGCCTAGCCAATTTATAATAAATATTTAATATGTATAAGATAAACCTTCATTGTTTTAAACTTCTAAAAGTTTGGAGTGAATTAATAAAGGAGCCAGCATTTCCTAAGTCTATGTTCAGATATTAGAGGATGGTCTAATTTCACCCACCTGTATTTTATTCATTTATTTATTCTTTCACTCAATGCCAATATATCTTGAGTGCCCACTCTATGCAAGGCATGAATGTAGCCACTGAAAATATAGGTATGCGCACATCAGATAATTCCCTGCCCTCATAAATTCTTAAATTTAGTGGAGAAAGAAATACAAAATGAAATATGTATCTGAATAAATATATTTCATGAAGTCAGTCATAAGTATTGCAAGGTTTTGTCAAATATTGCAAGCCAGGGATTTTGGTCTGTTTTTCTCATTGTTGCATTCTTGGCAGCCAAGAGAGTATCTTATCCATAATAATGTCTCAAAAAATAGGTGTTTGCTGAATGGATAAATGACATTCAGGGATTACTAATTGCCTGATTAGAATTATTTCTCTGTTGTAGGCAAGAATGGTCCCTCACCGTACACTACCATTAACTATTCCATTTTTAAACTTCCAGTGAAAAATAAAATTTCCATTGGACTGTCCATGTGATTATAATGCTAGATCACATTTATGACTTGGAATGCTTATTAGCTTTGGGGGATGATAGGAGAGCCCAGGCCTCTCCCAGAATGTGATTTGCATGGTTGTACTATCACCCAAGGTGAATACTGATGGGAGGGAAGGCTGGAGAAAATGAAATGAATGAGAAATTAGGAATGCTTACCAAGTACCCTACGTTTTAGGCCATTAGCAAGAGAGAATACTTTGCTCAATGTTATAATATCTCTGCAGGAAAGATAGTTTAATAGAACAGAGAAACTCACTCTGCATTCAGGAGAAGAGAGAAGTCTGTGCCCTGCCAAAGCTAAAATAAACACCTAGGATGTTACATAGGCTTGATCTTAATACGGCTCTAATTTTTTAACTTGTTAAAATAATGACCTTCAAATACCATCGCTATCACTAGAACTCAAGCATAGTTGATGATTTGGTATGGCTGAGTAAATGGTTGTAAGTACCCATCTCTGTAGGAAAGGAGCAGTTTGAAGCAGCCAGAGACACCTAGGTAGCCAGTGTTGACATTACAGACCACTGAAGGAAAAGAGAGCATTGCTCACTTACTTATGAAAAGTTATTAGTGAAATAAGCACTTTTATTTTTCTCTCTTCTATTCAGAATGCTTCTTAAATTTCTTTAGTTTCATTAGATCTTAAGCAGCTGCCAAGAGATGTTCTTACAAAATGATGACAAAAGCCACTGCTAATAATTAACGTCTGTTGTAGGAAAGGATGTTAGACTCTAGGAAACCTCACAAATCTCAGCCTTCCCAGCATAAGTCTCCCCTGTAAGAACAGATTGACCTTATACATACAACATCATAGCCATGGTGAAGATGACACACCTTTTTTCCAAGTAAAGTGGTGAATTTGGATATCCAGAAACTGTGAGCGGTGAGTGAAATGAGGGGTATTTGAGAACCAGAAGTGAGATTCATCTCCTAATTTTCCAATAACATGCAACAGCCTAAAAAGTTAGTATTGCCCATTCTTGAACTTAATTATTTGAGACATTTAACATTATTTTAAATTATGTCAGATATATGTATGTACAGAGGTGTATATATATATATATGTATACATATCATCTATATGTTTATATATAAAAAGGGTGTGGCAAAAGTGGATTTACAGTTGTGAGTATTCACAAGAGTTTATTCTTGCAACAATTAAATAACAAGGGGAGGCAACACAATGAGTTTCTATTTTGTCAAGCTGAATTTAAGCGCTAAATACTTAATTTAATTTTATTTTTTACTCATTAGGTCTAGGTGCTCATGCCCATTATGGAATTCGAATTTGTGCACCAGTGGGGTCCCTCGGCCTCCCTGTGGGATCGGGCCAAAAACACCTCTCCAACATTTCCCGAGGGGTCCCGGATTGCGAGAGGGAGCAGGCCAGGCCGAGGGACCCCACTGGTGCACCATCGATCTGCATGATTGGGGCCAGGGAGGGATGTGGGAGATTGGCCAGCGGGGGAGGGCCCATGGGAGGGCTCTAGGGCCTGTCCGGTCTATCTCTCTCAGACATGATCAGCCAGACCCCAGCAGCAAGCTAACCTACTGGTCAAAGCCTCTGCCCCTTGGTGGTCAGTGCACATCATTGCAGCGATTGAGTAGTCTTAGCATATAATTAGCGTATTGCATTTTGATTGATTGAACGGCTGACCGGTCGACTGGACACTTAGCACATTAGGCTTTTATTGTATAGGATTTGAGGGCAATGGGAGTATGAGCAAGTGGAAGCAACCCAAATGTCTGTCAACTGATTAATGGATAAATAAAATATGGTGTACCCATATAATGGACTATTATTTGGCTATAAAAAGGAATGAAATTCTGATACATGCTACAATGTGGATGAACCTTGAAAGCATTATATTAAATGATAGAAGCCAGACACAAAAAGCCACATATTGTAAGATTCCATTTCTATGAAATGTTCAGAATAGGCAAATCCATATAGACAAAAGTAGATTGGTGATTTTCAGGGCCCAGGTAGAGGAGGAAGTGGAAAGTCACTTATAATAGATAAGGTGATGAAGGTGCTCTGGAATTAGTGGTGATGGCTAAACACATGTGAATATACTAAAAGCACTGAATTATACACTTAGATGAAGTTTATGTTATGTGACACATGTCTCCAAAAAACACGGACCTTTTAATAGTATCTATCCTATCTAATAATAGACAAACATGGTAATTAACCGTACCTCTGACACACTTCCCATTGGCTAATCAGGCGATATGCAAATTAACTGCCAACCAAGATGGCGGCCGGCAGCCAGGCAGCTGAAGCGAACAGGAGGCTTGCTTGCTCCAGTGATGGAAGAAGCCAAGGTTCCCCGCCTGCTGTTGCTGGCCTCTGAGCTGCACTCTAAGAAACAATGTTGCAATTATAGAAGCTAAACAAACCCCAGAAACCTGCTTTCAGCCAGCC
>NW_005363099.1:134283-138182 GCF_000412655.1 Myotis brandtii | reverse complement strand
CATGACTTTTTTCCAATGCTCGACTGTCCAATCTTTGTGTTCCTGTGCGAACTGGAGACGTTTTATTTTGGTAACTGCAGACAGCAAAGGTGTTCAAACAGGCCTTCTGCTTCCATATCCCATACGATGCAATGTATGGTTAATTTGCCTACAAATGTCAGGTGGTCATAATAATCTGGCCACTCAGTGTATATTGCTATGTTCTCTTTCCTCAGAGCACACTATAAATTGGGGAACAATTTCTGAGAAACTACAAATTGTTACAGGGTAAGAGTGTTTTTACTGAGATTAGCATTTTTTCACAATTTACTCTAGAATTGAAATATATAATTCTGTTTGAGATGCAGAGATATGTCTGGGTCAAGACACAGTCAAGCCACACTAAAGGGGCCCCACTCTCATGCTACTGTCCCTCTTCACCACTCATTAAACATTCTGACTTAGGTAGATTAAATCTATAATGGAGGCTCCATAGGACTCAATCAGTGCAGCACAGAGCAATGGAGTTGACAGTGCAAGTCTGTTGCCTTGGCTGGGTAGCTCAGTTGGTTAGGGCGTCGTCCCCATATGCCAAGTTTGTGGATTTGATCCTGGTCAGGGCACATACAAGAATCAACCAATGAATGCATAAATAAGTGAAACAACAAATCTCTCTCTCTTTCTCAAATCAATTAAAAAATACTTTAAGAAAAAAAGAGCAAGATCAGCTCATCAATAGGAAGCAAAGACAATTAGCAAGCCATAGCAATAGAAGGCTCCCAGAGGTGGTGGTCCTAGTCTAGACACCCTGCTACCCTGATCATTTTGCTGACTGTTGTGGTCACAATATTGTGAATGAGTTCTATCCTAAATTTGGTTCAGGCATTGAGACTGATGATGCCACATTTGTACCAGAAAAGTAGGGAAGGTTTTTTGTTTTGTTTTCATTTGTTTTGTTTTTTGTTTTCACATAACGCGATTTTTTTAGGGAGAGCAGCCTGGCTCTCAGGCTGATCTGAAAACAGCTTGAGGGAGCTAGGAAAGGAGCATGTACCAGCATTGGTTTTTATGGTGGTCGGGACATGGGACTGGTATGAGGGTTCCCACTCTAGCTGGAGCTTATATGAATTAAGTTTCCTGCTGGGACCTGAGGAGGAAGACCTGTGCTTTCTTATCAACTTGTCAGATTTGGGAAAGAGAGGAAGAGGGGAATGGTTGGGCTTGAAATCTGTCAGTAGTCAAAAATAAAAATAAAATGGATTTAGATTTTATTGTACTTAACTGACTATAGTTCCTTTTATTTTCTTCCCCATCCAAACACCACATATTCAATTCATTACAAATGAGTTCAGCACAACAACAAAACATATCGTATAAGAAATCAAGCAATTTCTCATTATCTCTGAGAGGACAGACCATCTTTGTCACTATGGTTCTCAACTGGGCTACATAACTGGTCTGTTTTCTCTTTTATTTTTTTCTCTTCTAAGACCAAGCAAAGCTTAACAGTTATATAAATCCAGTTCAATTCAAGAAAAAGAAACAACTACAGATAGTTAAAGCAAGAAAAATTATAATAAAGATGGAAGAGCTCTAAGGAGTGGGTTTTAGACTGAGTCATAAGAAATTATTTCTAGAAATACAGAAATTATCCAACAAGTGAGCTATAATACAAAGCTATACCACAACTAACTGTATACTAATTCCTAAAAAATGACTGCTGTAAGGAATCAAAAAAGTGACCCCTATAAAGCACTCTCTTAGCACATTGTCTAGAACATAGTAATAGTGATGGCTTATTTTTGCTACGGTAGATTTTTCTATGCCATCCATCCACAGTTTAAATCACATCAATTTTTATGGTGTCTATTATTTCATTTTCCTATAACATATTTTGTTATACTTTTAAATTAAATATTCTTATTAAGTTTACTGTTATTGAAAGACAAGCATCTTATTTGTGCTATATTCAAAATAAATTGTGGTGATTTGTTGTTGTTTTTGCTCTGAATACCTCTCTTATCATAAGAGACTTAATTTTTCATTGCTTTGTGGTTGTTGTCTTTGGCAGAGTCTAAATGTAATTTAGGTACTGCATCACGTCAATATTTATAGAGTATATTGCATTTTATGGTCTCTTAATGAAATGCAAGCATATGTAATCTAATAAATTCAATTTGGAGGAAAAACACACAGGCACAGATACACAAAGCTGCTGTATATAGTCCCAAGGAAATGGTTCTTGCTTGCAAACCAGCAACTGAGCATTGGTGACAGTCAAAATAGTATGAGACAATTAATGATCATCTGTGTCACAAATGGAAAAATAATGAACTCAGGGTTGTGAAACATTAAGCTATGTCTAGATTACTAATGATGGACTAATAATGCTAACTAATTTCACTGAATACAAATTGGCATGATAAACCCATGCATGGCTTCTGGCCCATTTGAAATTCCAAGTAACTTACATACATCATTCTGGGTTTCGACATCCTCCACTGGCAGATGTGTAAGGGTGCCCAAGGATAATTACAGGATGACCAGACATTTTCCTTTATATAGGAGTATATATAGCCAGACCTTAGGTTATTAGCTATTGGTATTATCAGCAGAGTCCATTGGTTTTAGTGGACTTGACTAATCCTCAGCCAAAGAGCTAATTTTACTCTAAGTGTGATCATGCTATCCTTGAAGATGAAAGCTACTATCCTATATAATAAAAGCCTAATATGTTAAGTGTATGATCATCCAGTTGTCTGTTCAATAAATAAAAGCCTAATATGTTAAGTGTCTGATCATCCAGTTGTCTGTTCAATCAATCAAAGCATACTATGCTAATGATATGCTAAGGCTGCTCAATCACTCACTATGATGTGAATTGACCACCAGGGAGCAGACAGTCCCTTCCTTGTCTAGCCAACCTCCTGCGTCCCTCCCTGGCCCCAGTTGTGCACCGGTGGGGTCCCTCAGCCTGGCCTGAGCCCTCTCACAATCTGGGACCCTTGGGGGACGTCAGAGAGCCATTTTCGGCCTGATCCCCCAAGCCAGACCGAGGGACTCCACTGGTGCACAAATTCATGCACCAGGCCTCTAGCTTAAAATAATATGGTGGCCCTAGCCGGTTTGGCTCAGCAGATAGAGTGTCAGACTGTGGGCTGAAAGGTCCCGGGTTAAATTTTAGTCAAGGGCACATGCCCAGGTTGTGGGCTTGATCCCCAGTAGGGGGCATGCAGGAGGCACCTGATCAATGATTCTCTCTCATCATTGATGCTTCTATCTCTCTCTCTCCCTCTCCATTCCTCTCTGAAATCAATAAAAATACTTAAAAATAATAAAATAAAACAATATTGTGAATATAGAGAGCAAAGACTTTATTATTTAGCATTATGGAAGCCAGAGATCAATAAATGGCATATAATAACTCGGTTTCCTCCACAAGCAAAGAATGAATTTGGAACATATGCTTAAACCTTCTGAGCCCATTCCAAATTTGTTTCCTCTGTACTCCTTTGTTACCTTTATCACGGTTAGCACACACTTTCTAAGCTCACACAAATGGGTTAGGTGAAGTCGGAAAGTACATCCCAAATGTCCCACTGCTATATCTCCATTATATTTTCAGTACTCCTGCCATTGACCTTTTTCATGGGGCAATCACAGAGAATCAGATTTGTAATGAAAACATATCCTAACAGAGAAGCTGTTAAAAAATCTCAGTATCTGAATGGGACAGTTATCTTTGGTACAGTTCCTGCACTTTTAGATTATAATAGACTAGCGGCCTGGTGCACAAATTCATGCACAGGTGGGGTCCCCCTGGGTGGCCTGCAAGGATTGGGCCAAAACCTGCTGCTCCCGTTCATCCTGGCCCCACTGTGCCTGCCACGCCCAATCAGTCCCGATTGGGAGAGACTTGC
>NW_005363099.1:131745-134126 GCF_000412655.1 Myotis brandtii | reverse complement strand
ATGCACTATTGGGCCAGGGAGCGACCATGGGAGGGCTCCAGGGCATGTCCAGCCCATCTTGCTCAGTCCCTATTGGCCAAACCCCAGCAGCAAGCTCACCTACTGGTCAGAGCATCTGCCCCCTGGGGGTCAGTGCACATCATAGCGACTGGTCGACCAGTTGACTATCTGCCCCCTGGTGATCAGTGCACATCATAGTGAGCTGTTGAGCAACCTTAGCATATCATTAGCATATTATGCTTTGATTGGTTGTTCAGTTGTTCTGCCGTGGTCTACTTGCATATTGTCCTTTTATTATATAGGATGACACTCTCTTTTATTGGCCTATGGTATTAGAAAAATCATAATGCCACAAGACTACCTGTGTGCCCTGCAAACAAATTTTGAATTTTTTTACCCAATTACTTTAATAATTTCTGTTGATGAGCTATTTAATATTTTGATGCAGAAGATTAGTGGAAACTTTCAGCTCATTTTTCCTCTGATGAAGCAGAATTGTGTATGGTTAGAGGTTTCTTCTAAATAAAACCTCCTTGGATCTGAGACACACTGAAACACGTAAGAGTTACTTATATGCTTTTCCCCGTTAGTAAATAGAATAGAAAAGAAAAAGAGATGAGAAAAATGAAGGTCCTTTTAATCTTGTGTCTCAGTCCTAGAAGAAGTTGTTTACTTCCTAAAATGCTGCTTAGGCCCCTAACTTAAAGAGGAACACTAATGCTCCCCATGCCCAGCCATCTCGCTCCAGGAGAGCTAGGTGCATGTCTGCCCATGTGACCAAAAGATCCTCCCCAACTGACAGGTCCACAGCAGCAACAAACATTCTTACTAAACAATAAAAGCAATCTCTCCAGACTCTTAAGTCTCATTAAATCCTCTCTGTCTAAGGCTCCACACTTATGTGATATCTGAATCTAATGAAAGAAAGGGTAAGGTGGGGCACTAACATATATAAATGTGTAAACACATCGCGGATCAGTAGTTTTATTGCTAGCTTTACACACTGGCCAGATAAGTTACTATTGAATGAGTACAAAAAAAAGTTTTACATAAATGTTAAAGGCACGCTTTAAAATTAAATACCCATTGTATTTTGAAGTTACTGATTACATGTTCTTACAAGCTAATATATTTTTAAAGTATGATACTTTGTAAAACACTGTGTAATATGAAGCGAGAATTCTCATGATCCGTCCGCAATGTGTTGAGAACATGTGGTTGATGTTTCTCAAAAAAAAAAAAAGGTTATTTTAATTATTTCTAATCTTATTCTGTCTTTATAATGGTTCTACACATTTAGGCGTTATTAACTCCATTTTGTGTTCTGATACATAATATCTTCTCTTATACTTTATAACTACTTTCAGATCCCCAGCAGAACATAGAGCCCACAATACTTTACAATAAACAATATAAAAAACTATACCTTAGCATGAAGCCTATTGTGCATTTAAAAATAATTTTTTCTTGGTCTTCATGGAAAAATTGCCATGAGCATAGTAATTATTTCAATAGCAAAAACAAACAAAATATCCTACATACTTATATGTTGCATAATATTTGACAGGATCTGCCATGCTTTCCAAATATTGACTAATTTAATTCTTGCAAGATCCTTTTAAGAGAGTTACTATTATTATTCCAATTGTACAAAATGGAAAACTAAGGCACAGAAAGGCTGAATAACTTGCTCAAGTTCATCTAAATAATAAACAGTACAATGAGATCAGACTCAGGAAACCTATCTCAGGGCTGTACCCTAAAACGTGATACTACATTCTAAACGACAAATACATTTGTTTAGGATTTAGTGACTACCTGAAGGATTTTCTGAAGATCTGAAGTAGTCCTTTATAATGGGATATAGCACTGTCTTCCTGATTTTTATTCTATAGATTCAATTCTTCCCCAGTCAAAATCTCAGCAGGTTTCATTAAAGAAAATGGCAAGTTGACTACAAAATTTGTCTGGAGCTATAAATAAAATAGAATTGGAAAAATAATTTTATGAAGAAAACCAAAGTTGAAGAACCTTACTTGAAAATTTATTATAATACCATTATAATTAAGATTGGTATTTGTGAGGATCTTCAACAAATATACAAAAGTAATTTAGTGTATAAAAGATAGTCTATTCAACAAATGATATTAAAGTCACTGGGCATCTCAGGGAAAATAATTACCCTATTGCTTACCTCACATAATATACAATATTAACTTGAAATTGATCATGAACCTACATGAAAGCTAAATTTATAAAACATCTTCATAGCCTTGGAGTAGGCAAAGATTTCCTACCAGGATAAAATAAGCACTAACAAGGAAAGAAGAAAATTAATAAATTGTAATTCCTTTATCATATGTAATTTATAAATCATATAT
>NW_005363099.1:108339-131444 GCF_000412655.1 Myotis brandtii | reverse complement strand
AAAAATTAAAATTATTCTGATCTTTGTAAGATATGCCATATTTAAGAAAAAAATGCAAGCCACAGGCTGGAAAATTATTATTTATGTTATCATAAATTATTAAATATGATATATTACTATTATTTACAAATTATATATGACAAAGGACTTAATATAGGATATATAAAAACATTGATAAAGATATAAAGATATACAAATAAGTAATGAGAAAGCAATCTCAAATATGGGAAAGAGCCCTGTATAGATACTGTCCAAAAAAACCCAAAAAACAAAAATAGCCATTACATCTGAAGATTGATCAACATTATTATTCATTGGGAGAATGTAAATTTAAACAACTATATACTTATTCAATTGATAAAATGTAAATGAATTATAATATCAATATTAGCAAGGATGTGGAACCACTAGAACTCCAAAACATTTTGGTGGTAATAAAATGTGACACAGCTACTTTGAAAAGCAGCTTGACATTTTTTTAATAATTATTTAAAAACACACTTGCCATATATCCCAGCCAGTCTTCTCCAACGCATTTATCCTAGAGTACTAAAAATAATTCTACACAGAGACTTTAACAAGGATTTTCCTAGCAACTTTAG
The DNA here is from genome assembly GCF_000412655.1 of Myotis brandtii. NCBI lineage: Eukaryota > Metazoa > Chordata > Mammalia > Chiroptera > Vespertilionidae > Myotis > Myotis brandtii. The sequence continues at coordinate 130,842 of NW_005363099.1, read as the reverse complement.
TCTTAGTTCAGAACTGGAAACAGCTCAAATGCTCATCAATAATGAACATATAAACAATTTCCGGTATAGCTAAAGAATAAGATACTGTTCAGTAACTAAAATGACATAATACCAATGCATGCAACAATGTGATTGAATTGCAAAAACATTATGTTGAGTGAAAGAATATGGATACATTAGAGTAAAACTGCTTAATTCCATTATATCAAATCATAGGACATACTAAACTAATTTATAGTGACAGCAAATCAGTAGTTGTCAGGGGCCAGAGTTAGGTTGAATTGATAGACAACAGTCAGAGGCATATGTGGAGATACATATATTCTACTCCTTGATTGTGGTTATTGGGTGATTACAATTTTCAAAACCAACTGAGCTTTAGACTTGAAATGAGCGCACTTACTATATGTGAATCATATCTGAATAGAGATGACTAAAACTGCACAGTGAAGAACTCTACAAAGATTAAGTGAAACACCATAAGGGAGCAAAACACAGGAAGAGAGCTTTCCATTTAAATTTGAAGGTTACTATGAGTTGACTTAAAATATACGTTTATTTTGATGTGTATAATCGGACAAAGATCCACCCAGATCCCATGCATTTGACACCTGCAGTGGGATAGCATAAATGGAAAAAGTACTAACAGTGCCACTATAGTACCTTTTCCTTTAGTTAGTCCCCAACTTTATTTCAGATTAATTTGAAAAATGCAATGGAGTGAAACAATCTCTCTCTCACTGATGAGAGCTTAGCTAAACTAGTACAAAGTACTATTTTGTGCGTCTAGACAGCCTGTAGGGGCCTTTGAGTTACACTAGCCCTTCCTGCAAGTGCATGCCCTAGAGCCTAGACCAGTGATGGCGAACCTTTTGAGCTCGGCGTGTCAGCATTTTGAAAAACCCTAACTTAACTCTGGTGCCATGTCACATATAGAAATTTTTTGATATTTGCAACCATAGTAAAACAAAGACTTATATTTTTGATATTTATTTTATATATTTAAATGCCATTTAACAAAGAAATATCAACCCAAAAAATGAGTTCGCGTGTCACCCCTGACACATGTGTCATAGATTTGCCATCACTGCCCTAAAGCCTAGACAATAGCCCACAGAAGCAAAAGTATAAATTCCTGATGTGATTACCAACAGCCCTTGTGACAGTCTCCTGCATCTTAGTTCCTTTACCTAATGTACCACTTAGATAAGACCGTCACAGAGCTTACCAAAACCCCTTCTTTTTGGTTTTGTCAATTCAGCCTTGGCCTATTTGCCCCAAAGTGATCCACCTGCAGACCCTAAGAAAAGTGTGTGCCCCAAGTCCTGCTTCATTCTCCTTGTGGGCACCATACCTTCTTGATCTCCCCATGTGACCCCTCAAAGTATGCCTGGACCTCCACTTGGTCATGTGAGTAATACATTTCTCCATTTCATTTTCCCTTTGGGTCTTTGGTTGAACTGTGGTTCACTATCCAATAGGACACTTTGACCCTCTACTTAAAAGTTAACAAGAAATCACAATACTCACAAAAACTCACATACAAACACATTTGCACACAACATACACCTCAAGATATTAAGTGAATCAGTTTATGAATGGGAAGAGAAAAAAACACACACAAAGAAATGAGCAACTAAGCAATGTGAGGAAATTCCTCTAATATCAAGATGCTGAGAAAAAATACTGGCAAGCCTATTTCCAACTCTGTCTATTCATGAAGTAAAATACTGGGCAAGAAAAAACAGCTTTGATAGTTGTTCCCTTACAAACATATATCGAATACTGATTATCTCAAAGAACACTAAGCAAATAGCTGAAGTCTTGTTGAGTTATTGAAAGCCTACATGTCTGTTGTACAATTGTTTACATCAGAGCTGGGCTAATAATTTAACCAGAATAAATAAATTTCAGTCAAATTATTTCTCCAAAGCTAGGAATGACAGGTCACTGCTGCTGCCTCCTCCTAGAAGAAAACTGAAGAGTCACTATCTATACTAATAATAGAGGAATATGAAAATTCTCCAGGATGCCATCACAGTAACAGTAATGACCAAACAGCAGGCTGTGTGGGGCAACCAGGCCGGCAGGGGGGTTAGTGAGGGATGACCAAATGACTGAGCAGCAGGCTGCATGGGGTGACCAGGGGGGGGGGGTGAGGGGGGGGCAGGGAGTGGGGGGGGGGGGCGGGGGGGGGCAACCGGGCCAGCAGGGGGGGCAGTTAGAGGTGATCAGGCCAGCAGGCAGAGGTGGTTAGGGGTGATCAGGCTGGCAGGGGGCGGGGGCAGTTAGGGGTGATGAGGCAGGCAGGCAGAGAGGTGAGCAGCAAGGAGCCAGTGGTCCCAGATTGTGAGAGGGATGCCTGACTGCCGGTTTAGACATTGGGCCTAAACCAGCAGTCGGACATCCCCCAAGGGGTCCCGGATTGGAGAGGGTGCAGGCTGGGCTGAGGGGACTCCCTCCCCTCCCCTGTGCACAAATTTTGTGCACCAGGCCTCTAGTATTCACAATAAGAGAAAGTATAAGTTACCTCTAATTGCATTTAGTTTAGCCTAATAACTTCTCAAGTAAGAGAACTGACACTCAGTGAAAGATAAAGAAATTAAGAAGATTGTAGTTGATAGCAGTGATGTAATTTAACTGATGGCTTATATGATTACCAAACCTTATGTCAGAATCCAAATCTTCTGAGTCCCAATTCAGTATTCTTTTTAGCACACCCTGAAATACAGGTTACTAGGAAGGTAACTGTCATCTAGAATAACCAATACTTCAAATGTATTACTGTATTTGCTATAACACTTACAGCAAGGTGTTGCTTAGAAACTTCCTTGCACATATTTCCATCACATTATTAATTCACTTAATATTCCCATTGACATGATATTTTTATAAATGAAATCTGGTTGACAATGGCCTTACTGTTTTGTTTACAATTTACATCTTTAAGATTCTTTGTAGCAGATTCTCCAAAAAGTTACTATACATCTGGGAATTTTGTAATTCTCAATGTCAATTGCTTAGATTCAGTAAATCTGATGTTGACTGTGGTACAAATTTTTAAAGTAATCAAAAAAATTAAAGAAGAGATTTGGTACCTCCCAAGCCTATACATCATTATATTTAACTAGGAGCCCGGTGCACAAATTCATACATGGGTGGGGTCCCAAGGGGGTTGGGGGGAGCCAGGACATGATTGTCCCTCCAGGAAGGTGGTGGGATGCCCTTGCCAGCCCAGGATCTTAATTTGTCCTACAGATGTTAGCGTAGGTTGTCGGGAGCCACCTGGCTGCCACTTTTATATTCTTTCTTCCTTGCGGAGCATCTGGGGGGGAAGCAGCTGCGGGTACTGCCACTTTTATATTCTTTCTTCCTTGCGGAGCATCTAGGGGGGGAAGCAGCTGCGGGTACCTGAGACCGACTTCCAGGAGGCTCTTGGCACTGTTGGGATCATTCAGGCGGCACTGGTCCATGGGTGCTTCCAGGAGGCTGGTGGCACTGTTGGGATCATGCAGGTGGCACTGGTCCATGGGTGCCTGGCCCATTCTCTGGAGATTGTACCTGCAGGACTACTGAGGGAGTGAGTGGCTACTGCAGAGCTGGTAGGCCTCTGGAACTGGTTCGTCAGCTAAGTGGCACTTCTGCTGTGGGATCACACTGACCACCAGGGGGCAGCTCCTGCATTGAGCATCTTCCCTTTTGTGGTCAGTGGGCGTCATAGCGACTGGTTGTTCCACCATTCGGTCAATTTGCATATTACCCTTTTATTATATAGGATAGATTATTTTCATCACACTCATTGTAGCAATGAGGAAGGTAAGGCCCTAGAACCCTAAGGGACATTCTCAGCATTGCTTATTTAGAGATTAACCTGTGTGTTCTTGGGCATTGGTTGTACTGACTATGCCAAGGGCTTCCCATCTTACACAAGTTGTTGTCAACTCTGTAATATATTGTGTAAGTGTGAATTAAAGAACTCTATGCCTTCTATTTGTTATTTTTTTTACCCGTTCTTGAAGGAAAGGGAATATTTTCATCAGTGAATTGAAAAGAAAACACCCTTCACTCGTGAGAGAGACATGAAGATTATGCAACTCCTCCACTAACTTAGCACAAAAAATAAACTCTTTGTAATTATCTACTATTATATATTTGTAATTTATGCTTGGGGGATTTTTGAATTAATGATAAAATCTGTAAGAAAAATGTCTCTGACATTTGTAATAGACTGTGCTTGTAGCAACTGCAGTGTCTGTTTCATGTCAGTGACAAGCTAAGAAATGAAAGCTTTCCCACAGCATCTTTCTTTATCTAAGCATTTTTTAAAAATATATTTGTTTTGTTTTGTTTTGTTTTTTTACAGAGAGGAAGAGAGAGGGATAGAGAGTTAGAAACATCGATGGGAGAGAACCGTCGATCAGCTGCCTCCTGCACACCTCCCACCGGGGATGTGCCCGCAACCAAGGTACATGCCCTTGACCAGAATCGAACCTGGGACCCCTCAGTCCGCAGGCCGACGCTCCATCCACTGAGCAAAACTGGCCAGGGCTAAGCATTTTTTTTTGAAAGAGAGTGGGAACTTCAATATTTCATCAAGGGTGGAATTGAATATTTTTTGCTATATTACAAGAAAGATAACTAATTTTGATCAAACTAATACCTCTACTCTTTATATTGTAACTAATCTTTTAATATTGTTAAAATTAAATATATATAATATTGTTACAATATTTAAGTTTGCTTCTCTAGGTATATAAATTTTAGCTTCTTAAAAGTAAAAATTATTCTTAACAATCTTTGTATGTCAAGTGTCCTGTACATATAAAATATTCCAGTAATATTTTTTCCCCCAAACAAATTGCCTTGAAAAAAATGAGTCAAATTCCACTACATTCTGGGGTGGTTTTTTAATGAAACCAAACTATCTGAAATATTACCTGTCTTCTGTTTTTCTCAATTGATCACAAGTTTAATTAGGCGGGGGCTTTATCTGTCTTGTCCTTTTTATATCTCTAGCACCCAGAACAGTTAACACATATATACACACACACACACACACACACACACACACACACACACACACACACACACTAGGTGAATGGATAATGAATGAAAGAGTGAATTATATTATTCTGCACTTAATTTTAGCTAAAAGGCTGTGAGGCAGTTATTATTTTAGATCCTTAAGATTCTCGTTTGTCACAGTGAGTCTAATATTTATGTTCTCAAGGTCGTATTGTCCTTAAAATTTTGTCCTTAATTACATTCAGAAATGTTCTCAGGGAAAATTATGTGGCTTTTCATAAGGAACACAGCCTCTTTGTTAGTTTTCTCAGGTTCCTCCTTCTGTTACTTGTCTACAGGATGAGGTAGGGACAGGGAGTATGCTACAGATGGGAGCTACTCTCTTCTGATAAAAGAAAATAAGAATACTTTCTTCCAAGAACAATATTGAGGTTTACATGGGACAATGTACAAATGAAAGAATCACTTATTTAATTGTTAACACATCATATTACCAAATATGTGGAAAGTCAAGCAATATAAATACAAACTATTTTAATTTCCAATATCCTGAGAGATAATAATTTTCATTGTTGATATTTTCTTGTACATATAAAAATGTACAATGCTAATATTAATCTCTTAATGGGATATTTTTCAGATGAGCTTAATAGCACATGTTATGGACTCAGAGCAGCTGCCATAGATATCTGAATACCGGAAAGTGTATACCAGGAATATTTTTTCTGTCATTCCTGCCCTCAGTTATCACAAGACTTGCAATAACACTTGAAAAACCAATGTTCCTGGTTATAAGAAGATGACTGTGCATAAGATGGATGCTCTAATGTTGGGTGTGGCTTGTTTTCTATTTTATTTTAATTTGGGGCATATGGTGTTAATTTTGTGACAAACCTGTGTGTTCTGTTATCTCTTTGGACTTTTTACATAATGATGCCCATAAATGACTTAGGATTGAATCAATTCAACTTTGAAAGATAGCAAAGGCTATAGTTGAGAGAACCCTCAGCTCTTCCCAGGAAATGAGAACCACTGTGGTTGAGACTGAGCAGAATAAGAATTTAGAGATAAATCAATATAACCATTACACATATAAAAATGTAGATGACCTGTACCCTGGAAGGAAGCCTAATCAGTTTCCTTCACATGGGCACAAAAGTCATATACAAGAATGCCCATAGCATTATGATTAATGATAACCAAATAACTCAAAACAATAAAGATGTTCATCAACATTAGAATAGATACTTGTATACTCATTAAATGAAATATTATGAAAATTGAATATATAAAGTATAGTTACACACAAAAATGTAGATGAATCCCATTAACTAATCTTGAGTTAAAGAAGTTATGAATGTAAGAATTCATACTATGTGATTACATTTCTATAAAGTTAAGAAAAATTGGCAAAAGTAAACTTTGGTTCTAATGTCAAGGTAACTGTCACCCTTGGAGATGGTATGAGAGAGCTACTGGGAGAGAAAACAAAAAGGGTCTTCAAGGATTTAGACAATTTTTTAAAATATATTTTTATCGATTTAGAGAGGAAGGATGAGGGAGAGAGAAACATTAATGATGGGAGAGACTCATTGACTGGCTGCCTCTTACATGCCCCTTACTGGGAATCAAGCCCACAACCCAGGTACATGCCATTGACAGGAATCAAACCCAGGACCCTTCAGTCCACAGTCTAATGCTCTATTAACTGAGCCAAACCAGCTAGGGCAAGGATTTGGGCAATTTTAAATTTCTCATTGCATTTTAGTTCCAATAGTGTTCTTTTAATTTTTGTAAATTATGTATGTGACTTCTATTCTATTTCTTAGTCATTTTTTTATAGTTTTGCTGATTATTATTTTAAGAAATACTTATTCAGTAAATCTCTTTTATTAGCATGCATCTTTCTATATTTTGGAACTATAGATACAATTAAACAAACAAAAATCATAGCCCCATAGAGCTCACATACTAGTTGAAAAACAAGAAAATCAAAATAAGAAATTATAAAATATTTCATAAGAAAACAGAGCTAAAGCTCATTTTCTAAGTATAAGAAAAATCACATTTATTGTTATTGTTAAAAATTCTTGCCTAGCTGGTGTTGCTCAGTGGTTAAGTGTCAACCTATGAAACAGTTCAATTCCAGGTCAGGGCATGTGCCCAGTTATGGGCTTGATCCCCAATAGGGGCATGCAGGAGGCAGTCCATCAGTAATTCTCACTCATCACTGATGTTTCTGTCACTCTCACGCTCTCCCTTCCTCTCTGAAATCAATAAAAATATATTTTTTAAAATGAGTCATACTCTGTAGAAATAGTGTAAGAAAAGTTGAATTTCATTATAAAATGAAGCCTGCACAAGGTATCAAGTCACAAACAGGCTCTAGGCTTTTTTTCAATCAAGGAGTAAAATAAATAATAGCTAATCTTAAAGCTTAATGCAGTGGCAAAGGAAAATCTGTTCCTATGTGTCTTCTATCTTAGACAACTAGAGAGAGAGAGAGAGGAGATAAAGGAAAGAAATGAGGGAGAATCACTTTCAAACTGAAATAACTAAAGTACCAACTAAAGGCAGGTTAATCTCAAGATAAATGGGGAGACACAATATGATGGCATTGACTAATAACATAAGCCAGCACATTTAGTCTAGATGTTTGGTGCTCAAGGATACTAATAGAATCTCATTTACAAAATCATTTATATGATACTAGAGGCACAGTGCACGAAATTCATACACTGGTAGGGATGTAGCGGCTGCCAGCTCCCGGCTACACGCCGGAGCCTCCTGCCCTTCGCCCAGCCGTCCCCGTCCCCTGGTCGAAATCCCGGACAACTCCTGGTTGAGAGGACAATTTGCATACTATGTGTTTATTATATAGGACTAGAGGCCCTGTGCACAAAAATTTGTGCACTTGAAGGGGAGGCCCCTAGCCCGGCCTGTGCCTTCTCGCAGTCTGGGACCCCTCGGGGGATGTCCACCTGCTGGCTTAGGCCCGCTCCCCGGGGGATCGGGCCTTAGCTGGCAGTCAGACATCCTTCTGGCAGCCCGGGAGCCCTCGGGGGATGTCCACTTGCCAGCGGGGACCAGGCCTAAGCTGCAGTCGGACATCCTTAGCGCTGCTGAGGCGGGAGAGGCTCCTGCTATCACTGCTGTGTTGGCAGCCATCAGCCTGGCTTGTGGCTGAGCAGAGCTCCCCTTGTGGGAGCACATTGACCACCAGGGGGCAGCTCCCGCATTGAGCGTCTGCCCCCTGGTGGTCAGTGTGTGTCATAGTGACCAGTCATTCCCAGTCATTCTGTAGTTAGGGTCAATTTGCATATTACCCTTTTATAATATAGGACAGAGGCCTGGTGCATGGGTTGGGGCCAGCTGGTTTGCCCTGAAGGGTGTCCCGGATCAGGATGGGGGTCCCGCTGGAGTGCCTGGCCAGCCTGGGTGAGGGGCTGAGGGCCATTTTCAGACTGGCCACACCCCCTTCAGGGTGGGGGGTCCTGCTGGGGTGCCTGACCAGTCTTGGTGAGGGGTTGATGGCTGTTTTCAGGCTGCCAAGACTCCCAGTGGGGACCCTCACCCCATGAGGGTGTGGCCAGCCTGGGTGAGGGGCTGATGGCTGTTTTCAGGCTGGCCACACCCCCTTCAGGGTGGGAGTTCCTGCTGGGGTACCTGGCCAGCCTGGGTGAGGGGCTGATGACTGTTTGCAGGCTGGCCACAGCCCCCAGCCACCCAAGCTCCCAGTGGAGGTTGGCTGGAAGCAGGTATCTGGGATTTATTTATCTTCTATAACTGAAACTTTGTTGCCTTTAGTGGAGGCCACAGCCGGCCAGGGCAGGCGGGAAGCTTGGCTTCCTTCATCGCCAGGGCAACCAAGCCTCCTGCTTGCTCCAGCTCCATGGCTTCCGGCCACCATCTTGGTTGGGTTAATTTGCATATAATTTCTCTGATTGGCTGGTGGGCGTGGCTTGGGGCATAGCGAAGGTATGGTCAATTTGCATGTTTCTCTTTTATTAGATTAGATAGTGATTTACTGTTATCCATGTACTCTACTCTATTCATAAAAGTACTAGCCCATTACCTGTACCTCATTCACCTAATTGTTAAAATATTGTCTGAGGAATGTATTCTTATTCCCATTCTACAGATGAGAGCAGCAGTCATACCTGATCTGTCTTAAAACCTGCATGAGCTAAAAAGCAAATCCAAGACTTAAAGCTAGTCTTTTGAATCCAAATTCAGAGAGCACTTCCTGCAAGACAGAAGAATCTAGAAATGCATGCTTAGAAACACATTTGAGAAAGAATAACTCTTTTAAATTTTGCAAGTGGTACATATATACTAGAGTCAGTTTGTGTGTGCCTGTTCAAAAGGAGAAAGAGTTAGATAATTAAAAATTAACGCTGGTAAGTTTGATGCCGAACCCCAGTTGGATTTAAAAAAGCATTGGTGAATAGTTGATTTGATGGCATCAGAATGCAATGAGAGAGCAAAGTTATCTAATGTTCATTTAATACAAACCTCTAAATTTTATCCAATTTCATTATTGTACTTTTATAGTCTATTTTTTTGCTTTGGGTGGGGGAATGTCATAGATATAATGAATGTAAAAAAGACATTTAATCATTTCTCTCAAAATACATTGGTGGATAATATGAAGCTTGCTAAACTATTGTGCCCAGGGAGTGTTGAGTAATGAAGCAAGAACAATCAGTGTCAAATACTCCTAGAATATGCCTCAAGGATTAATCCTTGTGCCCACTCTGTAAGTCAGAAACACATCAGAGGAAACATGTGTCCCAATGTTCAACTAAACAATTTGTATAAATCTTCTACCTAATAAAATCCTGACTTCCTCCTGGAACACCTAAAACTACTTTTCATGTAACTTTGATAGTTAGGATTGACTGATCTCTTGCAATTCACAGTATTTGAACAAACTTAAGTGACTGAGAAAGTCACCTAAATGTAAGTAAGTGTAAGTTAGGCATCGCTGCATTTCTAGGCACACCGGTATTCTTCCCTGAAGTACAATAAAATAATTAAAAATAATTCTCATTATCTTTAAAATGATAAACAACTAATGTAAGGGGGGAAAAAGTAAAAACAACAGAAATAAATTTTTCAGCATGGCATATTCTTGATACAGGCACAGCTGCTGTTGCAGGCAAAGTCTATTACAAAAGCAAGTAAACTCATTTTTTCCCACACATAATACTTTCATTAATTTTACACTGTTTTAAGAATAAATCACATGATACTGTATCTTTTGGTACTTCAAAGAAAGGAATCTGGCCTTCCTAAATATATTATCAACCACAGGGAAGGTGCATTGAACATAGTCTCTATTCCATTACAAATATGGGTGGAGATAGATATATATATATACCTAATATGCAAAGTGTCCCCCCTCGGGAGTTCTACTGACCAGGAGTTCGATTAATCACTATGTTTGCTGACCACCATGGGGTGGTGTGGAATGAAGGAAGGCCCCAGCCTGGGAAGGGAAGCCCCGGCCGGCAGTCGGCAGCCACCAGGACCCTACCCATGCACAAATTTCGTACACTGGGCCTCTAGTTCCTTTATAAAGATGGTGTTAAGATTAGATTTATGATCACTATAATTGATATAAAGTTATAGTATAGTTTTATCTGAGTAAGAAAATTGGGGGATGCAGCAAAGTTGACTCTCTTAAATTCAATAAGAGATATTATATCTACTCACATAATAAATCTGTATGGAATTTTAAATATTTTAAAGGTAAGGATATATGGGTTTTGAAGGCAGAAAGATCAGGTTCAAATTCCTATTCCTTCTCTATTAAGTGACTATTGACAAGTTACATAATCTTTTTAGTTCCACTTTGCAACTGAAAATATATATAGACAGATTTGTATTATTGTCCTTGGATATTTAAGTGGGTGCCATCTATCTGTTCAGTTTTTTAAGTGGCATATACAATTATTTATTGAGAATAAAATGGTAAAAAGATGACTTACTGGGTACTTGATGATAGTTAAAGGAGATTAAGCTCTAACCGGTTTGGCTCAGTGGATAGAGCATCGGCCTGCGGACTGAAGGGTCCCAGGTTCGATTCCAGTCAAGGGCATGTACCTTGGTTGTGGGCACATCCCAAGTGGGGGGTGTGCAGGAGGCAGCTGATCGATGTTTCTCTCTCATTGATGTTTCTAACTCTCTATCCCTCTCCCTTCCTCTCTGTAAAAAACCAATAAAATATATTTTTTTAAAAAAAGGAGATTAAAATACTTTTGGGAAGTGGAAAATGGAACATCCAGAGAAATAGAATTTCGTAGAAGAACTGAAGACCTAGTTGAGATTGTTGACAAGTTATAGTGGCAAATATCTTTAATTAGAATACATATATCTTTCCCTGAGAAATAGTTTGTACCCTAACTGTGGGCAAGACAACATAGAGAGTTAGGTTATCCAGAATATGTTGGTGCTTTTTTGTTTTGTTGTTGTTTTATGCGATATAGTGAAAGGACAAAAGGGCAAGTGAGTTTAGAATTTTGACAAGAGACTGTGTGACATGATGGTGAATATATCAGTATTGCAAACAGAACAGAAGAAGTCAAAAGTGATCCACATGAATTTTTTGTCCACTTAAAGTTCAGTAAGAAATTTAGAAAACAATAGGAAGCTAAGGTCATAAAGCATTTCAGGTTGAACAGTATAACAGAAAGGCTCAGTCAGTAGGGAACCATCAATTCCAAGGCCAAGTGTAGAGATAATAATAGTCATGGTATTTCAGATATTAAGATATTGAGAGGCAAGGTTTTTCATGAGACCTTGATATAAATTTTGTAGGCACTTATGATGGTTAGAATTTTCATGAAATAAGAGACTATGAACCATATGCCAAATGTTTTGAAGAATAAAGAATATTTATGAGTACTATGGATGAGGTAAAAGTGAGGGTGATATAGACAAATTTTATGACTCACAAGGAAAATAGGACTTTACAAGAGAGTAGCATTTCATTGTTCTCAATTTGTTGTAGTTCAGTAGGAAGATTTCAAACACATATAGATATCATAGGATCTATGTAGTAGGAGAGAATTTAGATTCTCAACTGGAGGGAGGTTGCAACAGAAGTAGGATCTTCAATTGATGACCAAGTTTCAGATAAGACAAGAAAGTCAAGAAAATATTTAATCAAAAAGTTGAATCAAATTATACTTTATTAATTACATATTAGGATTGAGTTTTTAAAAAAGGAAAGGACAACTGGCTCAGAGGAGGAAAATAAAAAGTTTCTGAATGGAAATATGTGAGAATATATACTGTTTTGACTGCAGAAAAAAGGTCCTTGTGAATTCAGTTATAAAATAAGCCAAAGGAGAGAGAGAGAGAGAGAGAGAGAGAGAGAATAATCAAGAGCAAAGGATTCAACTGCAGCCTAGTAAGAAACTGGGTCACAGCAGTAGGTAGCAATTGACCCCAAGCAACATAGCTTTTCAAATAAGGATGACTTCTAGCAATGAGCATTGCTTTAAAAATATATTATTACATATTCAGAGGGAAGGCGAGGTTGGGGGTGTGGGGGTTGGGAGAGATTAACCTGAAAATTTATACGCATATATGCAAAACCCATGGACACAGACAATAGTGTGGTGAAAGCTTGGGAGGGGTGGGTGTGTGCAGGGTGGAGGGGAGTCAATGGAAAAATAAAACAACAAAAAAGGGGGACACCTGTAATACTTTCAACAATAAAGATAAATTTAAAATACATTATTACAATATATCATTAAAAAAAACATAAAAGCAAAAAGCCTTGGACACTCTGTAGTAACTGAGCATAGGTTTGAGGTCAAAACACCTACTTCACTATCTCTGACAATTTCTAGTTTTAAAAACTTTAGGAATTATATATTTTCTCCTAGCCTCAGTTTCCTCATCTCTAAAATTGTAGGGAAGGGTATAGTTCGTAGGAGGATTGCAAACACATATAGATATCATACCATCTATGTGGTGAGAGAGAATTTACATTTTCAACTGGAGGGAGGTGCAACTGAAGTATGATCTTCAGTTGACAACCACATTTCAGATAAGACAAGACGGCCAAGATAATATTTAATCAAAAGGTTGAGTCAAACCATACTTTATTAATTACATAGTAACCTAGAAATTTATATGCATAGCCCATGGACACAGACAATAGTGCGGTAAAAGTTTGGGAGGGGTGGGTGCAGGTACTTCCTCAAGGTCAAATAACTAGCTAGTGAGTAAGAGTCTAAACCAATATTTTCTAAATCCAAATTCATTGTTCTTTCTGCTCTATCACCATCTCCTATGGTTAAACCTCCAAAAAAGGCTGTAAAAAATTTGCAGTTCATATGCTGGGTTTGGAAAACTCAGACAAGATTTAGATTATGTTAGTGCTTATCTCTACCAGCTGTCTGTAAATCACAAGGCTAAACACAGGCAACAGTCTGCTTGGATTTTCCATTTTGGTTACTTAAAACATATTGCAAGAAGTTTCTGCACCATGGTTTAAAGCAGTTTAGTAGGTGGCAAAGACTAACTGTTCATCACAAAGAATCTAAACAAGTAGTAGGCATTTCTTCAGTTTTCAATCAACTGTGATGATACATGTTTAAAATATAGTTAAAGAAACAGCAAAACTAGAAAGATGGTAGAATACAAAGTTAGAGATAGGGAGAGCTACTTTGACACCACAAAAGGAAGCAGATGAACACTTACATAACTTGGTAAAATTAGAGCCAGCCAAAGAGGATAGGAGAGCCAGCCAGATACCTGTGCCAGTGAAGAACACGGGCAGATTGCTACATTCTACTGGTGTAACAGCAAGATATGAGACAGGTCATGGGCAAAGAAACACTGTTTGGGCTTTTAGACTACATGGAGAGAAATACTGAGAATGCACAAGAGTTACCATACAATACCTGTATTACAACTTCTGAACTGGTGCTCTTCCCTGTCTGTAAGTGAATGACACTTCAAATGCCCCATTCTAGTTACTCTTAAATATTTAAAGTAAGTCTAGGTATCAGTAAATATACATGACCTTGATGATCTGGACAATCTCTATTCCTATTTCCCAAATAAACAACTCTCAAATAATTACAGTAATTCTTCACTATATGTTGGGAAATACATATACACCTGCCATTTAAACTGCTTAAACTTACTGCAAGGTCAAAAAAAGCCAAGTATTTGCAGGTGGATTAACTAAATTATCATATATTAAATGCAGCTTTCTAATCCTTAGTTTTGCTAATGACTGATGTGCTCAATAAACCAAAATAAACACAATCACATTGTCATGAAGAATTAAAGATGACATATCATCATCACTACCAACACCACCACGTAAAGCAGTGTGAAAAGGCAAACACAAATTCTGTTGCTAACTCACACAGTATAAATTTCCTAATCTCAAAAAACATAGATGATAATTGATTCTTCCTTCTGCACAGAATATTACACAAATAGCCTTCTATGTTTTTCCAAATAAGTTGGATAATTTGGGGGATGATTTATATTTTTACTCCACTGATTAAAGAACTAAAATTCCTACTTATTTAAAGAACACAAAGAACCAGAGCAAAGCATCCCTGATGGCTTATTATAGTGTCTACGAGAGGCCAGGTGCACAAAAATTTGTGCACTCCGGAGGGTCCCTCAGCCTGGCCTGTGCCCTCTCACAGTCTGAGACACCTCAGGGGATGACCACCTGCCGGCTTAGGCCCGCACCTCCGGGGATTGGGCCTAAGCTGGCAATCAGACATCCCTCTGGCAGCCCGGCAGCCCTTGGGGGATGTCCACTTGCCAGTGGGGAGCAGGGCTAGCTGCAGTCGACATCCTTAGTGCTGCTGAGGAGGCGGGAGAGGCTCCCACCACCACCGCTGTACTGGCAGCCATCAGCCTGGCTTGTGGCTGAGCAGAGCTCCCCCTGTGGGAGTGCACTGACCACCAGGGGGAAGCTCCTGCATTGAGCGTCTGACCCCTGGTGGTCAGTGTGTGTCATAGTGACCAGTCATTCCCAGTCGCTCTGCTGTTAGGGTCAATTTGCATATTACCCTTTTATTATATAGGATAGAGGCCTGGGGCATGGGAGGGGGCCAGCTGGTTTGCCCTGAAGGGTGTCCCGGATCAGGGTGGGGGTCCCGCTGGGGTGCCTGGCTAGCCTGGGTGAGGGGCTGACAGCTGTTTGCAGGCTGGTTACAGTCCCTTTAGGGTGGGGGTCCTCGCTGGGGTGCCTAGCCAGCCCGGGTGAGGGGCTGATGGCTGTTTGCTGGCTGGCCACAGCCCCTTCAGTGTAGGGGTCCCTGCCGGGGTGCCTGGCCAGCTTGGGTGAGGGGCTGAGGGCCGTTTTTAGGCTGGCCACACCCCCTTCAGGGTAGGGGTCCCTGCTGGGGTGCCTGGCCAGTCTGGGTGAGGGGCTGATGGCTGTTTGCAGTCTGGCTAAGCCCCCCAGCAGGACCCTCACACCATGAGGGTGTGGCCATCCTGGGTGAGCTGCTGATGGCTGTTTGCAGGCTGGCCACAGCCCCCAGCCACCCAAAATCTCAGTGGAGGTTGGCTGGAAGCAGGTATCTGGGTATTTAGCTTCTTCTATAATTGAAACTCTGTTGCCTTTTGCAGAGGCTACAGCCGGCCAGGGCAGGCGGGAAGCTTGGCTTCCTCCATCACCGGAGCATTCAAGCCTCCTGCTTGCTCCAGCTCTGTGGCTGCCAGCCACCATCTTGGTTGGGTTAATTTGCATATTGTTGCTCTGATTGGCTGGTGGGCATGGCTTGGGTGTAGCAAAGGTACAGTCAATTAGCATCTTTGTCTTTTATTAGTGTAGATTTCACTACTGTGATATAAGTATTCGTTTAAAGTTATATTGATTTTTTAGTCCATTCATAATTTTACATTTGTCAGCTAATATGTACTAGTAATCAACTTGAACTTTGTTCAGACCAAAAGAGAAGACCTGATATATTGAATTGTTTACCTCTAAAGGGTATAATAGTTTCTCTTCTAAAATGCAACTCACTTAAAACAGGAATTCAATACTCCAAAAATCATATATTTTTGACTGTTTATAAGAGACAACCTTTCTTTCTACTTCATAGAAGTGAGATAATCAAATTTGAAGTCCAATTTTTTTGTTTTCATATACATAAACATAAACATAAACATATATACACTCAAAATCATCTCTGTCTCCTTATATCTTGTCTTAATTTGAGTAGTCAAATGTTTTGATTCTTAGGACTAACATGTTTTTATTAAGACTTTTTCCTATAATGTATCCTCCTTTATGTATGTTAAAATTTCTCTTTTCCTCTTTCATATTTTTTTTAGTTTATAAACATGACCAAAGCATCTATCCCCAACTTTAAGAACTTATCTTGATGTAAATCAAAATAAAGTTTAACCTACAGTTATGAAAATGGTGTATCACTAAAAAAGTAATTGATTGCCAAGGAATAGTATATAGTAAAATATATACTTAATCTAAAATACAAATAACCTTGAAAAATTGAAACCAAAAACACAAGAAAAACAACTATTATGAAAACACATGTTTAAAACAATTCAAAAATAACTATAAGGAGGATAAAGAGTTAGATAATAGATGAAAATACATAATTAGTTTGGAGGAAAACAAAAATAAAAATTCAAAGACAAATTCTTTAAAATTTACATATATTTTTAAACACAAATTTCCCTGAACAAAAATATGCTATATTGAAAGTTAAAAGAATTTTTAAAAAGGAGTGGAAAACAAACAGATTTCGACAGTTCATTTTCCATGATTAATGCCTCATTTATCAACTTGCAGAGCGTGTTTGTATGTGTGTGTGTTTACAAAGTTGTGAATTAATATATCTTTTCCATTTCATTAATGTTGAGCATGTGAATGATCTTAAAATGAATAGAGGCTTGTCACTGAATAAGTTTTCCTAACATATTATGTAGTTAACTTAACCTTGTATGCTATATTTCATTGATATTTAATGAAAGAATTGTTTCAAGAGGAAAAAAAACAACTTGGTACTCTTTATACTTAAACGAGTTTATTATCTCATATTTTCAAATAATATTATGAGATAGAAGTATTTTAAATAACTCTTGGGTATAAGCAATAAGGCTAATGGGGAAAATGCTATGTAAATTATGTGAATGGATTTTTATACACCATATCAGACATATCTAATATTTGATATGCATGTGGTTTTTCACAATTTACAATGATTATGTAATTTAATTTATTGTTTTGTGTCAACTTATTTATTAGAGAACTGATAATACTGTCACATATTTTTATTTAGAGTATTTTGTTTACTGAATGAAAGATCAGCATTTTTCTGAACACTGCAAAAAATCTATATTTTGTTATTTAATAAATAATGTGAACTTTAATATTAACTGCACAAAATAAATTGACACTTAGCCCTTTATCTAGATCAAAACCGTACATAAAATAGAGGCACTATTTTTCTAGGGATGGTATCCCTACCGGTAATAATAGGCGATTAATTTTCTAAAAAAACAAAAACCACCAGCCATAAAATGTAATATTTCATTTATAAAAATTCATCAATTCTTGAGCATAAGATTATAAATCAAGCAGTATTCCAAGATACTGGAAATACAGCAGCCAAGAAACTGACAAAAATCCATAACTTTGTTCTTTAATTCTAATGGGGCAGGCACAGATTTTAAACAAACAAGATATAGTGTATCAGCTAATTTTAAAAAAAGGGATAAGTAAGGAAAACTGATAATGGGATAGGAAATAATTTTAAGTAGGATAGTCAAGGAAGAACTCATTAAAAATAGGACATTTGAGCAAACACTTCAAGGGAGTGAGAGAATAGGCCATGCATGAAAGTGTCTCAATAGAGTGAGAGCAACTGCAAAGACTCTTAAGCCAAAAACAAACAAGCAAACAAACAAAAAGACAAAAAGCAAAACAAAACAAGTATACCTGATATGTTCACAGAACAAAAACGAAGTCTCTGGGAAAGAGTGGAGTCAATGAAGGTGAACATCAGGCCATCAGGCTTGCAGAAAGAGGCTGCTGGACTATGAAGATCATTCTGAGTGAGATGTGAGAGGACTGAGGAATTTGAGCAGAAGAGTTTCACAACTGGTATTGTCTGATTATGTCACTCAGGTTACTCTGTTGAGAGAATGAAGTATAAGGAAGAGGGACAAGATTAGAGATTGTACAATAATCCCCATTAGAGATGATGGTGAATTAGATCAAGATGAACAAGATGTAGAAGACATTGAGAAAGAGTTACTATCTGGATATTTTGAAACTATGTTGATTGATCAGGTATTGTTTGAAAGATTGTGGGGTCAAAGTTATCAAGAAATGGCCTCTAGAAAAGCAGGTGGCACAACTAAACTACAAAACAACTATCATGTAGAACTGCCTGAAATGTACTAAACAGAAGTCCTAAAACTGAGGATACAAAGAAGCCACATCAAGACTGGCAGGAGGAACAGACAAGAAATGGACTGGTCCCACACCCATATGTGGCAGATAAAATTTAGGAGGAATATCTCAGCTGTGGAAGTCCCCCCTGAGGAGTAAGGGGTCCCAGCCCCATACCAGGTCACACAGTGCCAGGAAGAAAAGTCCCCATAACTGCTGGTTGTAAAAACTAGCAGGAATTTTGGCTAAGATGGAGCACTGCTGGAGTCCCAGGTGTTCCTCTTAAAGGGTCTGTACACAGACTTACTTGGAATAACTCACTCTGAGCTCCAGCACTGGGTAGCAGCTTAAAAGGCACCAGGAATATACAAGGACAGAGTGAGTTATCTGGCATCAGAACTATAGCTGGAGGAGCAGCTTTCTCCCAGAGAAAATTGCTGATAGGGTACATTTGCCCGTTCTTGAGCCCTCCTTCCACACAGCCAGAGGTGGGCATGATATCTGAGTTTCCATCAACCTGCCTATCATTGTTTGCTCTGCCTTTGTGATTCCTTGAGACTCCATCACACCTAACTTTCTGGCCCACCCAAACTGCTTACAGTGGCTTTTCCATATGAATGGCCTATCCTGTCTCATGCTTCAGACTTTCCTAAAATCTTTGGGGACCCCTGGACATGCTGGGGCTGGACCCCAACATCAAACTAGCAGCATCTAACCTAGGCATGCCCCAAACATCTTACTAAGTGGACTCAGGCTTGGCATTAGCAGCAGCTGGCCTTGGTTCACAGATTGGCCTTGGTTCACAGATTGGCCTCTCCTGGGTACCTCCAAGCCCAACACAAGAAGCAGTCCTCTGCAGATCACTTTGTATCTCATGCTGGGTGGCCCTGGGCAGAACACAGGTGGAAGATGACCTTGGCTTGTACCCCCGAGGAGGCCCTAGAGCCAGCACACCAGTGGACAGTTTCAGACCTCATCAAAGCACCACCCAAATACCTCCACAAGCAACACAATCAAGGGGCGGCTGCAGTGGATACTGTTGCCCCACTGAAATAAATCCTGTGCTGTGGGGTGGGCCTCTGTGCAGCTGTTCTTTCATAATAGTTGCAGCTAGTTCTTAGGCCTGATGGTAAATCCCTCCCATTGATGTACCAACAGCAATCAAGGATTAACTACAACAGGAGGGTGTACCACACAGGGGAAAGGCATTTGGAATTCCCAGTCCCGGTGAACCAGGAGGCTGTGACACTGGACTCTACAGGACACCTACCAAATAAGGCCACTGTACTAAGCCCAGGAGACATAGCAGTTCTACCTAATACATGGAAACAAACACAGGGAGGCTGCCAAATTTAGAAGACGAAGAAACATGTCCCAAATGAAGAAACAGAACAAAACTCCAGAAAAATTACTAAACAAAATGGCAACAAGCAATGTACCAGATGCAGAGTTCAAAATGTTGGTAATAAGAATGCGCAATGAGCTTAGGGGAAGAATAGATGAACTTAGTGAGAACTTCAGCAAAAAGAAACATAAAAATAGAGCTAGAAAACACAAAGAAGAACCAGTCAGAATAAAGAGTACATTAACTTAAATGAAGAATATATTACAGGGAATCCACATGGAGTAGATTAAGCAGAGGATCAAATCATAGATTTGGAAGATAAGGAACCAGAAAACACCCAATCAAAACAGCAAAAAGGAAAAAGAATAAAAAATGAGGATAGTAAACGGAGCCTCTGGAACAACTTGCAGCATACCAACATTCACATCATGGGGGTGCAAGAAGGAAAAGAGAGAGATCAAAGAATTGAAAACCTATACAAAAAATAATAACAGAAAATTTCCATAACCTGGTGAAGGAGATAGACATATAAGTCCAGCAAGTGCAGAGAGTACCAAACAGGATCAACATAAAGAGACCCACACCAAGATACGTCATAATTAAAACGGCAAAGGTTAAAGACAAGATGAGAATCTTAAAAACAGCAAGAGAAAATCAGTTAGTTCCCTACAAGAGAGCTCCCATAAAATTGTCAGCTTATTTCTCAATGGAAATTTTGAAGTCCAGAAGGGATTGACACAAAAAATTAAAAGTGATGAAAAGCAGTACTTACAACCAAGATTATTCTACCCAGAAAAGCTAGGTATTAAACAGATATGAATTTATTTAATGATATCATTCTCCTTTCCAACCAATATTTTCACATTATCATTATGTATAGTTCTTTCATTTTGCTAAATCACTAAGATCTTTAAAACTTTTCTATACTAAAATATTATACATATAAATTCTACCATGGGTATTATTAACATTGTTGCCTAAATCATAACTATCACAACTACTAAAATTTTAAGTCATTGTTTACCACAATTAGCTTTACCAATTATGAAATCAGGTTCAGGAGAAAGTATTATGGAAAGGTTTCCTAGATCCGTGTTTGGAAACTATTGTTCTGAATGACAGTGGTGAAGACATTGACGTTGAAACTAGGAAGCATGTTTATGTTAATGTAGCATTATGTCAACAAGGTATTTTAAATCCCCTATTGCTATTTCCTTTTCTTTTCCCCCAGCAGGCTGCGCAATAGTTGTATTTTGTGAGAGGAATGAATGTATCCTCAGTGTTCCTTATTCGTTTTGTCCTTACTTTAATAATAACAGCTATCCTTGGATTTTATTTACATTCATTCATATTTCCCACATGTCTTTCACTAATATCTATTGCTTCCTGCATTCTGTCAGTTACCATTATCGGCCTACATAAACAAGTAAGCAAAACAGGAAGAGATTTTGCTCTCATGGAATTTACAGGTTAGTTATAAGAGGCAGGAAATAAACACAATCTAATAATTATACCATGTTTCAGATAATGAGTGATAAGGACTATGAAGAAAAGAAGAGTCATCTTGCAATAACCTTTAAAAACAAATGGAAAAATGCCACCATTTAATATGTGTGTGCCCTGCATCACGTTAGGTCTGGGCTACGGATAATGATTGATCATAATCTATATAGTTAAGTTCTTGCGTGTGCCTAGGTAAGAAGCCTGGCTCTGCAATTTACCAATCCTGTACCCTTAGGCACATTGCTGAAGTTCTTTGCACTTCACTCTCTCATCTATAAAATGCATATAAAATTAATAACCAAATAATAGCTGTTTTGAAGGATTAAGTGACCTCATACAGGGGATGCAATTACAACTAGCCTGGTACATGGCAAGTCTTAAATAATTATTAGCTGTTCTTATCATTTAAGAATAAAAACTATAAAAATGCTTTCAATAACTCTATAATCTAATTGTAAAATCATTGCAAATATCCCAAAGCAATCAGTAACTGATAAAAATTGTCAAAATTAACTAGAAGAGAAAAATGATATGGTAAACACAGTACTAGATTGATAGAACTATGATAAATTCTACATTTTTTTAGGAATGATTATTTTACATATGGTTTAAGCAAGTTCATTTGCTTGGACCACCATAACAAAGTATAATAGACTGGGTGGCTTAAAAAACAGAAGATCCAGGCATTAACTGGCGGGTCTGTTTTTTCTGAGACTTATCTCCTTAGATTGCAGGTAGATACTTTTTTTCTGTGTCCTCCTCATCAGGTCATCTCTTGGCCTGTGTCTCTGTATCCTAATAGTTTATTCTTTTTTCCCCTCTTTATTGATTAAGGTATTACAAATGTGTCCTTATCCTCCCATTGCCCCCTACCCCCCAATCCTGCCCTCACCCTCACCCCTATGGCCTGCGTCCATTGGTTATGCTTATATGCATGCATACAAGTCCTTTGGTTGATCTAATAGCTTATTCTTAAAACATTTGTCAGATTGAATTAAAGCCCACCCTAATAGGCTCATTTTAATATAATCTATTTCTATATATATAACTGCCTAAGTGACCATTATGACTGAATGACCAGAAGGACCGGAATAACCAGACAACTGGCCGGTAGCTATGACATGCACTGACCCAGACCTTGCTGCTGGGGCCCTGACAGCCCAGAATCTGGTTCACCCGCACCCTGGACCCAGACAGGAGGGAGGAGGGAGCC
>NW_005363099.1:99435-108311 GCF_000412655.1 Myotis brandtii | reverse complement strand
CATGAATTCATGCACTGGGACTCTAGTCATCCGATAAAGGCTTTATCTCCAAAGTCCCATTATAAAGCTCTTAAGATTAAGATTTAAATATATGAATTTAATGGGAGGACACAATTCAGTCCATAATAGCAAGTTACTCAAATATGACCCACAATTTTCTCATCTCTAAAATGGAAATAATATGATACAAACATGAGGTATATTTTCAAGAATTTAAAAATTTAATGTAATGCTTTCAACATTTTTATCATGAATGACAGTGCTCAATGAGTATTAGCAGCTAAATTATTCAGTATCACAAAAAGAAACAGAAGACACACTAGAGGTCAATTCGAGGAGGTCTATTGACAAAGGGATAATTGCAATGATGTTAGTGAAGTATAAGGGAAACTAGTAGGGAAATTGGGTTTTATAGTTAAAAGCTTTCATTATTTCCTGCTTTTTAGGCATGAAGAAAGGCAGAGGCTACTAAAACCAGGGAGAAGTCAGTATCTTGACCAGGTGATAACTTGACCTCAAGCTCTTCCTTCCTTTTGATTCCTTTCAGGGGTTCCCCAACAGTGAAACCCAAACAGAAGCCCTGATGATATGCCCTATACATGTGAGTCACCCAGGGGCAGACAGTAGAATGGAGGAGGAAGAAGAGTGTTTCTGGAGGAACAATTAAAAAACAGGTATCACAGAATAGTTAATTATTAGGATAGAGGTAGAGAGAAGGTTACTCTTAGGATTTTCCTTTCCCTCTTCTCTCCCTCTCCCTCTTTCTTTTCAACTCCCTCTCCATATATAGATATAAACATAGATATAGGTAAAAATAGATATGAGTGTAGTTATGGCATATGTATAGGTATTTATACAGATTTAGATATATATATGAATATATAGACATATGTCATTAATTTTTCTGAACTACCTGGAAGTAAATTTAGTCATCAGGTTTCTTTATCTTTAAATATTATGATGTGTAATTCTTAAGAACAGGGACATTATCTTACATAACTACACTACAATGATAAACTTTAGGCAATTTAACATTGATAAAATACTATTACCTGATACAGTCTATGTTATTTATTTATTCATTTTGCCAGTTCAAATATGTCTTCTTTATCATTTTTCCCTCTGATCCAGGATCCGATTGAATTTAAATGCCCTCTTTAGTCTTTTCAAAATTTGGAACGTAATAAATATCTTGACTTTAGTTTTGCAGATAGATTTATTTCTCAACACACTGTTTTGAAATTTAGCAATGAACATTCTGCCTCAAGTGAACATCTCTCCAGTTTTTACACATTTGAAACCATCTTAGATTTCCATCATTGATGTACGTATGTTTTTAAAGTATATTACTTATGTCTTTCTATTTAGAAATAAGAGATTGACAAAAAGTTCTATTTCTATGTTCTAGAAATCATATTTATTGAAACTAGTCATCAATTATCATTCTAAATTATGTAGTAATGTAGAATATTTATATGACAATGAATCATAATCAATCACATGTTTTGTCAAATCTGTTAACAAAGAAATGCCAATGAGTTACTGAGAATATTTGTTACACAAGTCAAGTCTCTGTAATTTTTTTTGAATGTCTATATCATGTTGAAACTTCTTTAGAATATAATCTAGCATGTAAAAAATATTGATTTAAGATCTTATATTACATATGGACCATTTTTTCTCTCATATAAAATATGAATGATTGGTCTTGGTCCATGTTATTTTAAAACTAAACATTTCTTTTTTAAAAGTATTAAATTCAAGTTTAACTGCAATCAAGAGAAATGCAATTTTAGTAGAATATTTAGTCACATTTGAAAGCCTGAAATAAAGTGGTTTGTTTAAAATAGGAGTTTTCTTAAACTAAGGTAAACTTTAACAGAAAAAGGAGTAAAAACAGCCTGAAGTATGAAAGTATAGCATTATAGAACTTACATTTCATGTTTTTTCCTTTCAAGGACTGCTATTGTTATAGGATAGGAGAGGGGCTCACCTCGCTGGGTTTCTCATGGGGCTGCGGGTGTTGGGATACTGCTGGAATAAGAATTTCTCGAGGCCCCCACAGGAATGTGGGGTATTGTAGAAAGCTTTATTTCCGTGGAATTAAATCCCTGGGTTTTCAAAATCCCATTTCCCTTAGTCCAGTCATAGAAGTGTAGCTGGGGCTTTAGCAGAGCTAGAATCAGAGCCAGTGTCCAGAGTTTCCTTTCCACGTTAGAGCCAAGTTCAGTCCAGCATCAGCCTAGCTTGGCTTGTGTTTCAGCTGTAGTCCTTCAGTCCATAACATATGGGGTCCACATATGCCTGAGCCATAAAGGCAAATGCACGGAAGCAAGAGCACAAGACTCCCAAGAAACAAGAGGCACCAAGAGCACAGAGAAAGAATTCCTTGTTTAGGAGATTATATTTCCCAAATTTGCGCCTGCTTGCAGTGGCCACACCCATTCCAGCCAACCATCTCTGTCCCCAGGTTTGACCACAAGACTCCCAAGAAACAAGAGGCACCAAGAGCACAAGAGAGAGAATTCCTTTGTTTAGGAGATTATATATTCCCAAATTTGCGCCTGCGTGCAGTGGCCACACCCATTCTGGCCAACCATCTCTGTCCCCAGGTTTGATTGACAGGCGAAATCAAACCTAGTCCCTAGTCCTCCTAGTCCCCCAACTTTATTGGGCATGTGTCTATCTTCCCTTTCTTGGTGGTTCCCTGGGGATTGTGAAATTGCAGGTTCCTTGTGAAACTGCCCAAATAACCTGTCTACAATGTGTGGCCTCTCCCCTGTGCTCCTTTTCTGTTATTAATAACTAGCTAAATACAATGATATCACTATCATGTTGTACACACACACACACATACACATTGCAAAATATGATGGGACTTACTTTTGCCTTTGTTCCATCAGACTTGATGAGAAACATACTAAGATGTGGGCATTACTGTCCCATTGGAACTCAGTAAAAAGACTTTTAGAGTAAAATATATATATTTTTACAAATGTATATGTTCTTTTCAAAATCAAAAATCCATTAGATAAATCTTTATTTTAAAAACCTCAGAAAACACTTTTCTTTATTAAATATATCTAAAATATAATTTGAAATATAACATTTTGAAATATAACAATGGATATGTTAGTTTTCAGAAATTAGCAAAATATCTATTTACTATATATACACATATATAAATTAATTTTGTTTCA
The DNA here is from genome assembly GCF_000412655.1 of Myotis brandtii. Lineage (NCBI taxonomy): Eukaryota > Metazoa > Chordata > Mammalia > Chiroptera > Vespertilionidae > Myotis > Myotis brandtii. Next base: position 105,111 of record NW_005363099.1, on the reverse strand, counting down.
TTTAAAACTATATCAAAGCTACATTTAAAATAGTATTTGTACTAAATTAAGATTTAGCAAAAGTTAATATTTTTTCTCAAAATTCAAACAGATATAAACAAAATAATAAAAAGAAGGAATAATGGCACAGAATTTAATGTATTGTGAGAATTTAGTCAATTGGCCTATCTTGATAAGCAAGACAAAGGGTGCACTATCCCTCTAAATAACATCCACCTAAACTATCGAAAGAACAAAATCCATTTCTCTCCTGGATTTCAAAGATTTTATGTTGAAGAACAGTTATTTATAAAAATTTCTACCACCCAGAAAGAGATGGAAATCTTCTGTCATAGTTGCAAAAAAATATGTCCCTAGTGAGAAATTAATAGAGGATCAAGAATTTAAGAGAGACTATCATTCACATGGAATGATTAACTTCTTTTGAGATTAGGATTCAAAAAGAGAGCAATAAGGAGAAGGTTTCCAATATCCCTTGCTGGCTAACTCTCCTTAATTATGAGCATATTAAAACTAAAGTGTGCACTGATTAAACCCATGAACACAAATGACAATATATTTACAGATATAAAGAAATGTATGAGAATATCTAATATATATATATATCCCTAATATGCAAATAGACAAAACAGCAGAACAACCGAACAACCGGTCGCTATGATGTGCATTGACCACTAGGGGGCACGTGAGGAACATGGTGGGCATTGGCTGCAGCAGGATAGTGGAGCAGGTGAGCAGGGGCACCAGACCAAGGCGGGGCACTGGTCCTGATCACTCGGCACCGTCAGTGGGTGCGAGGAACAGGTGCTGGCCCCAATCGCCCCTGAGGGCTTCTCCACCTCCCCTTGCTCCTGAGGGCTGATTGGGGCAGCAGCTGCTGCTCACACTCACTGCAGGCACTGGTCCCACTCACACCCACTACAGGCACTGGTCCCAATCACTCCGCACCATCACCAGGTGCAAGTGGAGCTGGCGCTATCAGCGTGTGGGAGCGGCGGCAGCAGGAGCGGGGCTGCAGGCAGACAAGGGACCAGGGGCCATGGCAGGAGGGGCCAGGCAGGGGCTTGGAGGATGGGGCAAGACCTGCCCCTGTGCCCACCACAGCCTCGCGGCCCACAGTTCCTTTCAAGGTGCATAAATTTGTGCACTGGGCCCCTAGTCTATATAATAAAAGCCTACGTGACCGTTAAGGCAGAAAGACCAGAACAACCAGAAAGACTGGTCGCTATGATGTGCACGACCACCAGGGGACAGACACTTAATGCAGGAGCTACCCCCTGGTGGTCAGTGCATTCCCAAAGGGGGAGCGCTGCTCAGCCAGAAGTCGAGCTCATGACTGGCGAGTGCAGGCCAGGCCGAGGAACCCCACTGGTGCACTGAGCCTCTAGTATGCATATAAAATCTTTGGTTAGTCTCTTCCAGCCCCGCCCATTCCACCACCAGTTCATGAGGGTTCCCACATCCTCAGCAACAGATTGTTGATTTTTCTGTTGTTCATTGATTTTTTAAAAAATATATATTTTATTGATTTTTTACAGAGAGGAAGGGAGAGGCCTCCTACACACCTCCTACTGGGGATGTGCCTGCAACCAAGGTATATGCCCTTGACTGGAATCGAACCTGGGACCTTTCAGTCCGCAGGCCGACGCTCTATCCACTGAGCCAAACCAGTTAGGGCTGTTCATTGATTTTTTGAGGAAAAGGGAATTTTAGTGGTCATTTCAAAGGCATCTAGCAGCATTTTGTTCAACAATGACATGGCACACAATTGGTGCTAGATGCCTCTCATTCACATGAATGGATGTGTTGCGGTGTTTCCTTTTCATAGGAAGCTATTCTAAGGTTAGCCTCACTTTGGTTCTATCAGAGAAAGAGACAGAAAAAGGCACTGGATTTTCTCAAAAAATCTATTACTTTTGATTGTTTTAATCCCCTGTGATATCTTTACAAATATAGAGCCGAATGTGTCTATTTGGTTTGCTTTAAGATGCATACTAAATATAAACTGGTAGTATTTGTATTACTCTAGGCCCTAAATAAGTTTTTCACATTAACCAAAAACAAATATATGTTGTATAAAATGAGTTACTTTTAGTAGATTGAGCTTTAGTGCTATTTTATTGATGAATGGAGAGTTACTCCCTTTTAATTTAAAAAAGAACACTTGAAATTTCTAAAGATAACTATACCCACAGATATTTATAATATTTTATGATTTATCATGCTGCATTTAACTTTAAGTTGTTATGTGAATATATTACCTAAAATAATGGAGAACATGAGACTCTTTTGCAAGACTGCTATGCAAATAACCCATTTTACAACAGTTTTCTCAGTCACCAAAATTGCTTACTTCAAAGGCCATGAATGGCATGAATTAATGTCAAATAGCCTCACATTTACCCCTCTTTTTAACCTAATGCTAAGTTTTAATCAAGTATATTTCTATGACTCCCTCCTATCAATTACTATATGTTTCTCCCTATCACTAGTCCAAGCATTACTCCTTGGATATAGATCCTTTACTGAGCTGCTACAATTTTATATCTCAAGTCATTTAAACAATTTTTCATTTGTTAAAAAGTTTCATGATTGCCTTCCGAAGACTTCATTGTTTTCCTAAATTCCTAATCCAACTAATAGTATTATTCCTTCCAACAAGCTTCATTTAATTGATCTGCAAATTCCATTAATGTTCACCCTCCTAAGCCCTTACTGCTTTCCTAAATTCCGATTGTAACTATTGAAATTATTCCCTCCAACAAGCTTCAGTTACCTGATCTGCAAATCTCATTGATGCTCTCCAGAAAATGCTGACTCTGCCCCACTTTTAATTTCACCTCTATTGTCATGATTCCTTTACTGATCATTGCTAGTGTTATGGTTAATTCTATGAGTATTTGCTATATAAAAGTATATTGACTAGAGACTGAGATGCCCAGTTATTTGGTTAAACCTTATTCTGGATATGTCTGTGAGAACATTTTAGGATAAGATTACCATTTGAAAGGGTGGGTTAAGTAAATCAGATTGTCCTCCCTAATGTGTGAGGGCCCTCATGCAATTAGCAGAAGGCCTGAATTGAACAAAAAGGCTGACCTTCCCATGCATAAGAGGAACTCCTTCGGCCTGAATTGAACAAAAAGGCTGACCTTCCCATGCATGGTAATCTCCTGACTCTTTTGAGCTGGGACATTAGTCTTTTCCTGCTTTAAGATTCAAACTGAAACATAATTCTTCTTGAGCCTTAGATCTATTAATACCATCAGCTCTTCTTAGTCTCCAGCTGGCAGACTGCAGATCTTGGAATTTTTCAGCCTCCATAATATGTGAATCAATAACTTATAATATCTATCTATCTATCTATCTATCTATCTATTCTATCTATCTCCCTCTCTCTCTCTCTCTCTCTCTCCATCCATCCATCCATCCATCCATCCATCCATCCATCCATCCATCTAAATGGTTATGTTTCCCTGGGTAGCCTTAACTAATATAGCTAGTATTCTACATAATCTCTTACTTTGTCTCCCTGCTTATCATGCCCTTCTCAAATCCTTACTTTGAACTGTGCTCTGATTTTTTTTCCATTCACATATTTGAATATTTTATTGCCTTGTTATATTTCTAGTTTTCTTTATAATTGTATACTGATATAACAAGAAAATATTTGGATATTGTTACAGGATAATATTTCCTTTGTTTAAATTCATTCATTCATTTATTCAATGACTGTTTAATGCATTTTTACAATGTATCATGCACAGTACTAGACAAATAGTTATATACAAGGTAAGTTGTCTTTCCTCATTGATCTTACATATGGGGAGATAAACAATATAATGGTTAATAAAACAGAATTTCAAGTATTAATTAATATTATACAGAAAAACTGTGTAAAGAAAGCAACACTAACATAGAATTGCCATTTTAGATAAAGTTGTTGGGAAGGACCTTCATGAGAAAATGATAACTGGGCCAAGATAGGATATAATTCTATGACTATCTGATTAAAGAATAATAATTCTAAGTACAGGTGTAGGTGGTAAAATGTCTTTTTGATTTATTATAATGATAATACTAAAGAGCAGTGTGAATTTATGATAATTACAATGCTTAGAAAAGAGTCTTTTGGGTGTCCTATTTGGAAATCAAAATAAACATAGGCTCATTAAACTTCATATCCTCAAATCAGTTTCAGGTATATTACACAGCTAAATCTGCAAGGCCATACTTAGAAGAAAATATGCGCAAGTGTCTTCTTGATGTCAGTATAGAAAACACTTTCATAAACAAGGCAAAAGTTACTAACTATAAATTCAGTGAGTGATAAATTTGACTTTATTGAAATTAGGACTTATCAAAAGAAACCATCACAATAATAGGGAAGCAAGTTTTTGCGTCTGATAATTGTGACTCATTAAACAACTCTCAGATTCAGTCATGGAAGCATCAAAAAGACTGTCCAACCTATGAGGGAAGGGGGTGGGTAAGGGTGTAAGAGATCAACCAAAGGACTGTATGCATGCATATGAGCATAACCAATGGACACAGACAGGGGTATTGAGGGCATGTGCTCAGGGGGTGGGGGTGACCGGGGAGAGGTCAATGGGGGAAAAAGGAGACTTATGTAATACTTTAAGTAATAAAGAATTTAAATTTAAAATAACCTCTCATATTCAGAGTATATAAACACTACCACAAATCTATTCAAAACTATAGTCAATCAAGAGAAAAATGGGAAGATAACTTAAGTGGTTTTTTCACAATAGAGAAAATGCAAATATCTAATTGCATGTGAAAGTGCTTAACTTCAGTATTAATTAGGAGAATGAAAATTAAAATCAGAATTTTAGATACCACTACACACTCACAAATATTATATGTATGTTTAAACTAAGTATTGGAAAGAATGTGGAGTAATTAATGTCATTGGAGTAGAAAGTGGTAATATTTATTTGCATAACAGTTGGAACCATTTCCCCTCCTTGAATACCCCAGGATGTATTGGAAACCACATGCTAAACTTCAAAAAGAAGACAAGACTTTTGCCTACTCTATGATGGTGCCCTTAGCCTAACCACATTAAAAGCAAACAAACAAAAATCTAAAGCAATTTATTCCCTTTCATTAATAAGTTCTCAAATCTAATCAACAACCAAAAATAGTTGTGACTGATTAAAAGTTGTAATAACAAAGCAGATTAAGTGTACCTAAAAGTACCAACCATTATACATGTATTGAAATCTGAACAAAATAACTGTTTTCATGTTCTTAGCAAAACAAAGGTCTCAATTTATAAATTCTTCTCCATAGGATACTTATCATAATCTTAAAGCACTGCCTTCATAATAACCTTGATGATATAAAATGAAAGAAAACAAAGTGTGTGTGGAGGCAGAGGCAAAAAAGAAAGAAAACTAAAAAGAAAGTGACCAAAGCCAGAATGGCTTTTCATTAGATTTTTCTTTTCTTTTTTTAAATTACTTTTTTTTTCTTTATTAAGGTACTAGAGGCCCAGTGCACAAAAATTTGTGCACTCAGGGGGGTCCCTCAGCCAGGCCTGTGCCCTCTCGCAGTCTGGGACCCCTCAGGGGATGTCCACCTGCTGGATTAGGCTCACTCCCCAGGGGATTGGGCCTAAGCTGGCAGTCAGACATCCCTCTGGCAGCCCAG
>NW_005363099.1:87933-98651 GCF_000412655.1 Myotis brandtii | reverse complement strand
GGGGGGGGGGGCTGGGGGGGGGGGGTGGGACCATGGGGGGGGGGGGGTGCGGTTAGTTTGCATGTTTCTCTTTTATTATATAGGATTACATATGTGTCCTTATCCCCCCACTCACCCCCCATCCCACTCCCGTTCATGCCCTCACTCCCATGGTGTCTGTCCATTGGTTATGCTTATATGCATGCATACAAGTCCTTTGGTTGATCTCTCCCCCTTATCCCCTCCCTCCCTTCCCTTCCTTCTGAGGTTTGAGCATCTGATCGATGCTTCTCTGTCTCTGGATCTGTTTTTGTTCATCAGTTTATGTTGTTCATTATAATCCACAAATGAGTGAGATCATGTGATATTTATCTTTCTCTGACTGACTTACTTCTCTTGGCATAATTCTTTCCAGCTCCATCCATGCTGTTGCAAATGGTAGGAGTTCCTTCCTTTTCACAGCAGCGTAGTATTCCAGTGTATAGATGTACCACAGTTATTTTAATCCACTCATCTGCTGATGAGCACTTAGGCTGTTTCCAAATCTTAGCTATTATAAACTGGATTTTTCTTAAAGAGAGTAGAGGGAAGTTATGTGGAAATAAAGCCCAGACAATCCTGAAGTGTATTGTATACAGTCCCCAGTGAAATTGGCTACAGAATAAACAGCTCATTAACACCGTCTTTACAGCTTTCCCTCTTATCTGATGCCCTCTCCCCACTCACTCACTTCTACTCTTCAATATCAACTTCAGAAAAGTACTCTCATATAACATACCCTTGCCCCAAAATACACATGAGAAATTAGTATATTAGATTAATATGTGGAGACAATAACGAACTTAAAAAGGACAGGCTCAGTAGTCATTCATTCTTATCTTACCAAAACATCAAAAGCTGTATAAAAACAACATGTATATCCATGAATTAAAAAGTGCGTAGGTACTATAATTATGCTTTTCCAATTGCACTCCCTTTCTTTCTACGTGTCTTTCTCGCTGAATATCTATATTTATGCCAGTCTGCCTTAATCTGATGCATTTTTTAAAAATCCATTCTCAAATATTATTTTTGTCATCCTGTCAACTGGATGTTAAATACTAACCCTTTGAATTGTATCTCTTTAAAAGACATCTTATTCCACTCTGCATTGCAAACTTGCATCATCCATTCATTCAACAACTATTTATAAAACCTTGACACCTGACAAGAATTAAGCTCCACTGTGGAGATGAAGAATATGCAAAGCAGATGCAGTGCATGTTGTCATGGAGTTTATAGATTAATGAGGAAATCAATATTGCCATGCCTCAAATGCCATTTTTGAAGAAGAAACATAAAGTTCCATCCAATTAAGAAGAAAGGGACCAATCTTGTAAAAATTACATACTTAGCTCCTTCTTATCAGGAACTCTTTTTTTTTTATCAACATCAAACAACTACTATAGTGTCATACATACAATAGGTAATTAAAAATATTTGAAACAAAAGAAGTTGAAGTATAAAGAGACTATAAAGTAAGGTAAAAGACTTACTGTATATTAAAGGTATTATTTGCTTTTTTTTGCTTCTATCAATGAAAAATGTAGACATTTTTAGCTAATCAGCTTAAGTGTTTTTGCTGTGTTGAGTTTTGACTGTCAGCTGAGAGGTATAACAGAAATAGTTCTTGATTTTTAAGTTATATTTATGTGTAAATGTGCATTTATTGTGTGTGCTACACTTCAAATTTAGTATAGATTTTGTCATTGATTTTTTTTTTTTTTTTAGAAACAGGCTATTTTTTTTTTTTTTTTTTTTTTTTTTTTTTTAGAAACAGGCTACAGGAATTTCTGTTTAAAAAGCTAAACCACATGTGTAATTGAAAATGTTGCAGAGCCTCTACTGTATTCCTCATTAGATCTTCCTTTGAATTAAAATTGAGTTTGTAGGCCTAGGTCAATACCTCCCATATGAGTAATTAGAATTGTTTGGAAAATAGGTCAGAGTTCTAGAGTCCAGCTGATATCTTCCATCAAAATTATATTTTCAATTCTTTTTATGTGTTACAAGAAATATGAGAATCACAGTCTATAATGAGATTTCCACATATTAAAAATAACAGAAAAATAACCTGCTAGAAGATAGATTCTCCTGAGACAATTTTTGTTCATTGTCTTGTTTTGTATTTTCTAAGGTACAATATTAAAAAATGAACAAAGGTTTATTTCTCCTTGGAAGCTGGAAACCAGATTATATTGCTATTGTCACAGTACAATACAGAGTGGTGGGAGCCTGACCTAACTGGTAATGCTTGGAAGTAAAGAAAGAGGAAACAGAGAGAAATATGGGCAGAAGCTCAACAAAATTTGGTGGCTTGTAGGGGAACTGGTAAGCCTGAGGGAAATGAGGCTGAGAGTATCCGACCTTGGATGTCTTGGAAGATGCCGGAATACATTACAGATATTACTAATAGATAGAAGAAAGAGGAAGGAAGGTAAGTAAAAGATGTTGAATATAAATTTAGCAAAACAGAAAGATAATTTATCAATAAAGAATGCAATGCCAACATTATTTGGGGATGTGTCAAGGTACTCAAGTATTAGGAGTAAGGATAATTATCTTGTGCTATGTATCTGTGATTCAGTAGGAAATAGGAAGGGACATATATGGTCATAAAAATAAACAAACAGTCAATTTAATGTCTATGTTAAACAGAGAGTTGTTGAATGGGTGCAAATTGGTTTCCACAGAAAAAAATTTGAAGTCATATAATAGTATCAAGGCAGAATCTAAATAGATTGGTTTTTCTTTCTCATATATATTCTATTTATGTAGAAAAATTTTACTTAGACTTTTATTTCAGGTGTGAGGCTAGTGTGTTAAATTTGAAAATACTGATAAATTTCCCCAAAATAAAATATAATTAAGAAAAAATTATCTTTAAATAAAAGTTGTATTTCAGTTCCAGGCCCAGAAAAGCAGTAAAGCCAGGTTGGCATATTGAAAGTATATTTTTAATTTAAAAAAGTACATTTTACTAAATTTTTAGAAGTCCAAATATAAGATAGCTACTTAGTAATATTACTTATCGCATAAAAGGCATGTCATGACTAATCACTATGCTGTACATCTGAAAATAATATAATAGTAAATATCAAGTGTAACTAAAAAATTTTAAAACAATTTTAAAAAATAAAAGACACATTATTACTTAAAACAATATACTTTTATTTCTGATAAAATAATTATAAACTATTCTTTGCATTCATTATAGACTATATAACATACATAGAAATATATAGAATATAGAAATATGGAAGTATTAGTATAAGTAGTACTGAGTATATAGTTTTGTGATAAATATTATGTACCTTCTTAAAGACTCATGAAATTAAGATTTATTCAATTATTTGTTTACCTTCTCTTCATACTCTTTCCACAGATAATGATCACTTACCCTCCAACCTCTTCTTCATAACCATTTTACCTCCTCATTTTATGTAAATCTTCTCTACTCCTGTGTGAACCTCAATTTCTAAAACAGTTAGTGCATGCTATTATCCTGAGGCCCATTCATTGCTTTGTGCATCTACTCATGTCTACATTTTTGCTCCTTTCTTATTTATGTTTTGTAATTTTATAATAGTTACACATTTCTTGAAATCTGTCCTTAAATTAAATACTTGTGGTCAATGAGAGTGCATTACCAAAATAAAAAATTTCCCATCAATGTCATATTTTTTCATGTCCAAGTACATTATGTATTAATTTTAAGTTCATGGTCACAGCATTTGTATGTAGAATGTTGGACTAGGAGATAAGGAAAGGATAGATATTGAAATCATTTATAGTCAAAATAATGACTTCCTTCTGGGTTATCCAGAAACTGATAAAGATATTTATTGTAGAAGACATTTTTATCTAAAGTCATTGTCTGATGAGCATACACTTGAAGAACTTTGTATTATATAAAAAAGAACACACGCATTTCTTGGCCAGTTTTTATTGCATTTCTCTAATATCCACTTTTTTTCACTGATCACTTAGCAGTTAATAAAAGCAAAGAAAAACAAAATGTTTTATATAACCTATATAGAAAATGGCACCCCTCTAAAACAAACAAACAAACAAACAAAAGAACTCTTTGAGATAAAATTCTAATTAGATAATTAGAACTCTTTTTAATAAGAAATATAAAAACTATGTATATATAGGATTGTATATTTTAAATAAGAGATCATTTACTTATGTGCCTTTATCTGTTAACTTTAATTAAAAAATAAATATATAAAGTACTCACAAAGAGGTTTATATTTCAAATGCAGACCATGGGAGACCTCTAATGGATCAACACAGGTAAAAATACCAAGAAAATTTACTTTTACATTTGAAGTTAATTTTTATTGACTTTTTTACCTGAAGGAAATCTCTCATTTGTCTAGGATGAGTTAAAATGTGTATATATTTATCATTAAATGAATAAACTTAATTTTTTTTTCTCTAGTTTCAGAAAAAAAGCAGAAATGAACACATTTTAGCAAGTGTAAAGAGGGGGCACTGCTACCAAACATGTAAGCCAATGACTAAAATAATGTACCTGCATAATTTTAAACATCATTTTTTTTCTGATGAGAATGAACTAAAAGTCAAGTGGTTTGAGTGGTTTATCCTTGATTTCACAGCGTAGGTGGAAGCCAGATTCAAACACACAAAAAAACCTGACCTATTTTCATGCTTTTAAAAAATAATATACACCAGAACAATTTAAAATAAATTGTAAATGTCATGCTGAGAAAAAAAATATGCTAATAGCTATAATTTGAAATCAGTGGTACACGTTTATCTTTAACCATAACATAGGCCTAATAGGGCAATTTTAAAAATAAAGTAGGGAATTGTCAATCCAACAAAATTTGAAGTGTGTCTTATCTCCAAATATCTCCCTACCAGGATTCCTCAGTGTCTGGCATTGTATCGCTAGAATGCCATTCCTCATTCAGAAAGCCCTTCTTAGAAGGCATATATATATTCTTTGCAAGACAATGTAAGTCTCTAATCCTTAGCTATGTTATAATGTCTGAATTTCCTGTCCCCTCTGAGAAGAGGTTTTAAGGAAGCCTTGAGATGAGGAGATACCAAAATGAGAAGGAAAATCAGAAAAGACAGTTGGGTAGATTAAACATCCCCTTTTGCTTATTCCTCAGGACATACTACCTAAATGTAAATGAAATGTAGTAGATCCCTACCACAACTTATGAACCCTTACTTTGTAACAAAATATACACTAAGTCATGTATTCTTAGTTCTGGTTCCTATCAAAATATCAAAATGGTAGTAAGTATATGGCTAACTTATGTCTCCTCTTCTCAAGGATACTCTCTATACCTCTACCCCTGGCATATAATCATCTGTTCATCTGGTTTACCACCTATTATCTCTAATATAGCTTCATTGATGAGAATAGAGCATCTACAGGATGGATAACTAAAAGATGTGAAAAATACAAACAGTATAGCACAACATGTGCCCCTTTTGGATATTTACAGAAAACATGCTTTGCTTAATTACTATGAAGTATTGCATCTAACCAACCTTCAAAAAAAAAAAAAAAAAAGCATGTTCTCAATTCATCATCATAGCGCATAAATTCTGTCCTCCTCTTTGTGACAAAATGTACCAAAGAACTGTGGAGGGACATTTGACAGTTGCTAGTACTTGCTTATGCTTAAAGTTAGAAGCTAGGTACAAATGAGAAGCCCACACTACTAGTAAAAAGACATAGAAGCCAGATAAGGAGATGAAAACAGGCTACTAGTATTATGGGGAGGCTGAAGGATGTTGCAAAGCATTTGCCAACAAGTAATCAGATACCAGTAATAATCCTAGATCATGCTGCATGGGGAAACCTCTCAGGAGCCAAAACACAAAATACTTTAGCACTTTGCAGAGCAAAATCCTTAATTGTGCTCAAATCTAAAGAGTAAATGTAGGGGATGGTATAACAATGCTCTTGATTATTGAAGCACATCAAACCAGAAATTAACTGGTCCTCTGGAAACACAGATAATTCTAAACTCAAGAGAGACCAGAAGGAAGCAAATTTGGGTCAATTCAAGTAAATGCAAAATCTGAGCAGTTACATTTGAATGTGATCACACCTAAATAAGGATTCTCAAAGAGTGTGAAAAAATAATGACTGCAAGAGATAATCTGATTTCCCCATCCTATTTGATCCAAATAAGGACCCTTTCAATACTTCCAAAAATTATGGAAGCATTTGGGTGAGAGCTGAGAAGAAGCAGGGGATATAGTTGAGAAATATAAATGCGTTGACTCATTTATAATTTGAGGGCTAGACCAAGTTTTGCAGTGCTAAGTTTGATATTATAACTACTTTTTCCAATTCTACAGAACAGATCCTGAGGCTTCCTACCTATATACCTTTAACTTTCAGGAATTTTGGAGTGGCTTAGTTTTTTCCAATTCTACAGAACAGATCCTGAGGCTTCCTATATACCTTTAACTTTCAGGAATTTTGGAGTGGCCTAGCGAGGTGACTCTGACTCGAGGTCCCTTTTAGGTTACAGTCAAAACACCAGTCAAGGCTAAATACAGTCAGCTAAACCTTGAATGGAGCAGGAGTTTTTATTTCTAAGTGATTCACTCACATGAATGAATAATCAATATTTGATGGCTGATTGTTAACTTGGGGCCTCATGTCTTCCCCAGCAAGCTTCTTGTTTGTCTTTATAATGTGGAAGCTGACTTCCTCCAAATGAGAGAGGGAGAGAGAGAACATGAACCGGGAGAAGCTATTCTCTTTATGACCTAGCTTTCAAACTCACATTGCATCACTTTTCCCAGATTCTATTATTCATTAAATCCAAACACATTCAAGAAGAGGGAAATCTTTTGAAGAGTGGAATGGCAAATAATTTACCTATGAACAAATTTTAAAAGAAGCACACTCACTCATTCAACGATGTATGTGTCTATTTATCCATTCAACAAATACAAACAAAATATTCTATATCTTCCAACTCTGTACTAAATATTTCTAAAATGGTAACACACCATTGATATCCCCTCCCTTGGTCTATACAGATATTACAGTTTGCAGTAAGAATTAACATCATTGCCTTTCAACTCATTCCCAAAATGTAACATAATCCGAAAAATCCAGTTCAACAGTTGATTTGCATTCATTATGTCCTGTGCTATTTCGATAGAAGAATCAAGTTTCTTGCACTGCAAAGCTACCCTGCTTCTGTTCCCTGTAGTATTCCTATAATTCCATTTTGGCCAGAATCAGTTTGTGTGTTTTTTTCCACTTGAAATATCTCCCCAGTCTCTGCAAGTACATCAATAGATTCTGTGTTGGCAACTCCTATTATCTCACTGCCAGTTACTGCATCCAACCTCTCAGCCTTATTGAATCGCAATAAATAACTCTGGAAACATTAATGCTTGCTGCCACACTTACTTTGATGTCAGCCACACTATTAAGATTTAGATAAAGTATTTAAATAATCTGAAACCAAATATGTTTGAGTATTTTGGTATACTCTAGTTTTACTTGATAACTAATAGAAATTATATTTCCAATTCTAAAAGATGAATATACTTATTTATCCCCATTTACTTGATCAACATTCTCACTAATTTTTATCTCTAAAAATAATAGATTCTTCAAGAGTGGAGTTATTTAACAAAGAGGACATGCAGATGACCAAAAGACATGAAAAGATGCTCACTAGCCCAGCCTGCATCATTCAGTGGTTGAGTATTAACCTATGAACCAGGAGGTAATGGTTCAATTCCCTGTCAGGGCACATGCCCGGGTTGCAGGCTCAGTCCCCAGTGTGGGACATGCAGGAGGCAGCCTGATCAATGATTCTCTCATTATTATTCTCTCCCTTCTCTCTCTCTCTCTCTCTCTCTCTCTCTCTCTCTCTCTCTCTCCCTTCCTCTCTGAAGTCCATACATTTTTTAAAAAAAATGCTCACTAATCATCTTTAGTGACCAATTTAGAAATGCAAATTAAAACCACAATGACATATCATTTCATTCATACCTGTCAGAATGGTTATCATCAATAAAGCAATAAACAACAAGTGCTGGTGAGGATGTGGAGAATAGGGAACCCTTGTGGTGGGAATACAGATTGATGTAGCCATAGTGGAAAACAATATGAAGTTTCCTCATAAATTAAAAATGGAACTGCCTTATGACCCAGCTTTCCACTTCTGGGAATATATCCAAAGAAACTCAAAACACTGATTCAAAAGAATATATGCACCCCTATTTTAATTGCAGTATTATTTACAGTAGCCAACATTTGGAAGTATCTCAAGTACCCATCAGTAGGTGAGTGGATAAAAAGCTGTGGTACATTTACACAATGGAATATTACTCAATGGTAAAAAAGAAGGACACCTTACCTTTTGTGACAAAGCCAGTCATAGAAAGAAAAATAATATATGATTTCACTTATATGTGGAATCTAATGAACAAAATAAACTAACAAAATAGAAACAGACTCATAGATACAGAGAACAGACTGATAGCTGTCAAAGGGAAGCGGGGTGGAGGGTTGAGTAAAAACAGTGAAGGGATTAAGCAAAAACAAAAAACAACAACAACAACAACAAAAACCCTCTTGACACAGACAACATTATGGTGATTACCAAAGGGAAAGAAGATGGTGGGAGATAGAAGAAGATAAAGGGGTGATACATTGTGAGGGAAGGAGACTTGACTTTAGTTGGTGAACACACAAAACAATACACAGATGATGTATTATAGAATTGTACAACTGAAACCTATGTAATTTTATTAAACAATGTCACCCCAATAAATTCAATAAAAATAAAATAAATCTCTAATAAATTATTAAAAATACGAATGGAGCTGTTTATTAAAGAAGTTCTTGATAAAGGTTTTTTTGTTTTTTCTATACATTTTATTGATTTTTTACAGAGAGGAATAGAAAAAACCCTCTTGACACAGACAACATTATGGTGATTACCAAAGGGAAAGAAGATGGTGGGAGATAGAAGAGGATAAAGGGGTGATTCATTGTGACGGAAGGAGACTTGACTTTAGTTGGTGAACACACAAAACAATACACAGATGATGTATTATAGAATTGTACAACTGAAACCTATGTAATTTTATTAAACAATGTCACCCCAATAAATTCAATAAAAATAAAATAAATCTCTAATAAATTATTAAAAATACGAATGGAGCTGTTTATTAAAGAAGTTCTTGATAAAGGTTTTTTTGTTTTTTCTATACATTTTATTGATTTTTTACAGAGAGGAATAGAGAGGAATAGAGTTAGAAACATCAATCAGCTGCCTCCTGCACACTCCCCACTGGGCATGTGCCCATAATCGAGGTACATCCCCCTGACCGTAATTGAACCTGGGAACCGTGAGTCCTCAGGCTGATGCTCTATTCACTGAGCCAAACCGGTTAGGGCTTGATGAAGGTTCTTAATGAATCTACTTGATTAACAGAAATAGCGCAGTTCCAGTTGCCATATCCCCAAAACAAATATTCACTTCAAATAATTTTTTTCTAAAGCAAACAAGATAACAAGCATAAATACTTTTCTTAGAGGAAACAATTCCCCTAAGAATTGTTTCCCAATGCCACGATCCTTTGCATGACTGGGAAATTGCCAACCCTTGGGAAATTCAGATTTTTTAATTCGTTTTGTAATACTCATTCAATGTTTGTTATTTTTATACACACAGATGATGATCTAAAGTGTGACCACTAGCTTAAGCTTAATCTAATGTCATGAGAATTCTGTTTAACTTTTTTTTTTTTAATCCTCACCCAAGGATTTGTTTTCATTGATTTTAGAGAGAAACGGAGAGGGGAAGAGATAGAAGCATTAATATGGGAAACATAGATTGGTTGCCTCCCATATGCACCACGACTAGGGATCCAACCTGCAACCCGGATATGTGCCCTGACCAGGAATCAAACACGTGACCTTTGGTGCACAGGATGACACTCCACCAACTGAGCTACACTGGCCAGGGTGAGAATTCTGTTTAACTTTTTAAGAGACAATTACTTATGTAAAGGTATTCTAAACCGGTTTTTAAAACTTAAATAATGAGGAACAATCCCTAGATAATCACTGTAGCATTATCAATTTTATTTCCTTAGCTGTCTAAGAAAGTAAGATGTTAGCAAATTAAATTAAGAATAATGTTTCAGATGTGCTGGTCACTAATCTTGTCATTCTGATGGCAAGGTACTTTCCCTAGACCATAGAAATATCAGTCATAATATTTTAAAAAATAACCAGTCACTATAAATTTATGTATGTACAGACTATCAAACACATATACTTGAATAGACAGAGCAGATGTGAGAATCGATATTTATCTTCATGAATGTCCTAAAAGTCTTATGTCTCAAAGTCTATCATACTCAATACTCACAAAATACTACATACCAATATATACAATTCTAAAGATTTCTTTTCCCAACTGATAAGATGTAGGAAGAAGAGCAATAAAAGGGGAATCTCAAGATAATCAAATAATCACTTTAGGAGGGACTCTCAGTCAGATCTAATCCCTTCTAAATGGGCCTGGAGGAATCAGTCACCTAAAATCACATAAAACTCAGGCTCTCTCATGGTGTGTGAAACAATATGTGTAGACTTTCACCCTCTCCTTATGCCACACCTCATATATAAATAGTTTGTTAGAATTAAGCTAAAATTAGAA
>NW_005363099.1:77699-87566 GCF_000412655.1 Myotis brandtii | reverse complement strand
GTAGGTTGAAAATTTCTCTCATATTATATGTGGACATTAACCATCAAATCTTCTTTATTAAAGTAGGAATAATGACTAAATAAAATGCATTTCTTTATTTAATGACTTACTTAGTAAAAGGGCATCAGTGGCTGCTATTCATGTGCTGTGCCGGGCCTTTTATTAAACCAAGAAATGAAGTGTTAATGAAAGGAAGCAAATATATCCTCCCATGGACATTACATTCTCATGAAAAAAAGACAGGGAAAACAAATGGTACACAGGCATGTGTGCAAGCACACACATCCAGTGGTAAAATACAGATATTAAGTATAAGATATGCATAGGTACAGTTATATTAAAGATGTGAATATATAGTTGTATTATATATATATATATATACATATATATGAAAATATATGTATCCATGTATATATAGGTATATTTGATTTATATGTATAAGACCTGTGAACCTATATCATGATATGTATCATAGTAATAATTCCAATGAAGAAAAAATAAAACGGTGAGTTTTCTGAGGGTTTTCTATTTTATATGGAAAAGTTAGAGAAAACTTTGTTATAATGTGATTTGACCACAGAATTGGGTAAAAGATATTTCAGATCCTACAGGAGGCCCATGGGTATAATGCTAAGGGCTTTGGCTTTTGTCCTGAGTAACATAGGAAGGCACTGAAGAGTTTTGAGAAGAAATATGACACAGCGACTAAAAGCCCTCTGGCTTCTGTGTGGAGAATAGACTATAGCAGTGATTTTCAACCTTTCTCTTCCCATGGCACACAAACTCAGTTGGAGGGCCAGACTATAGTTTAAAAAAAAACTATGAACAAATTCCTATGCACACTGCACATATCTTACTTTGAAGTAAAAAAAACAAAACGGGAACAAATACAATATTTGTATTTGCATGTGGTCCGCGGGCCGTAGTTTGAGGACCCCTGATCTAAGGAAAAAGAGGTCACTACCCTGAATAAAGTCAGGTATTGCATATTTTAAAATTCTTGTGGTACAACAGTGTGCCTGCTGTCTCACACACACTTGAAAATCTCCAGATTAT
The DNA here is from genome assembly GCF_000412655.1 of Myotis brandtii. Classification (NCBI taxonomy): domain Eukaryota; kingdom Metazoa; phylum Chordata; class Mammalia; order Chiroptera; family Vespertilionidae; genus Myotis; species Myotis brandtii. Next base: position 86,510 of record NW_005363099.1, on the reverse strand, counting down.
AGGGGTGAACGGGCAAGCAGGGAAACCACCTGGGGACCATTGTGATAAATAGTCTAGCCAAGCTATGTTGGTATCTTTGGGGAAAGCTGTAGCCTTATGAATTATGTACCTCTATGTGTTTTTTTAAATTAATTAATTAATTTACTTATATTTTTATTGTTGCAAATCTTACAGATTTTCCCCACCCTTGTCCCCCTCTGTCCAGCCTCTACCCACTCCCAGGCCTTCACCATTCTATTGTCTGTGTTCATAGCCTCTGCATATAAGTATGTAGACCTTGAGAGCATTATGCAAAGTAAAATAAATCAGAGAATAACACATACTGTATGAGCTCACTGTGGAATCTACAAACAAAACAGGGACACAGACAATAGTGTGTTGAAGGCCAGGAGGGAGTCAATGGGGAGTGGGGGTGGGGGAGGGGAAGGTATTGTAATACTTTCAACAATAAAGATAAATTTAAAAAATAAAAATAAAACCAAACAACAACAACCGCACCTGCTTCCTGAGGCTCAGGCACTGGAAAGAGGTGCTGCACAGGCCCCACTAGGCAGGGGCGTGCGGCAGGGCAGAGACCAAGCAAAGCACAGCGCAGGAGCTGGGAGATCTGCAGCTCCAGGCGCAGCTCCCGGTGGTGTCTGGTGTCTGGGAGCGGCTGGGTAAACTCCAGGTTCACCCAGGCCTGATGGATAACACCTGGGAAACTGCTCATTCCCCCTCAGGGTTTCATGGGTCCCAGCAGGTCCTCGATGGGTTTCTGAGGACCTGGCCCCAGACCTAGAGATGGCTGGTGAGACCCCCACAGGGAAGCTAGCCCTGGAGTGCCACAGCCTGCTTTGCTCTGCAGTTGCCATCCTGGAGAGTGAGAAGGGAGCGAGACCTTTAACAACCAGCCATCACCCCAAAGAGGCTACTGACACCTGAAGGTTACTGTTCGACCCTGGACGCGTGTGTCTTACAACCAGGAGGAAAGGATTAGTCTTGATGAACAGGTTTACCCTTCCCCATAGCTTCACTGAGAGTGGAAAAGTGAGCAGCAGGTTATACCAATTACATGGAAAACAAAGGAGCCACATTCTCCTGAAAGGAGTGACTGCAGTGTGCACTTTTTCAATCTCTCAAGGCACAGTTTTTTTAAAAATATGGAAAAGAAGAAAAAATTTAAGAGCTTAATTTAAGGGAAAAAAACAAACATTATCTTTAATATAATCTTTAGTATTTTTTTCACCAAGCAAATACACAATTGAATAACAAAACCGGGGCCATGCTGTATATACAATGCCTGAGAGAACAATAGTTCAAAGGCTTGAAAAGATATCTCACATAAAAAAGGTATCCAACTGCCAGTACCCACGAAAAGGCCTTCAACATCATTAACCTTCAGGGAAATGTAAATTAAAATTATAATGTGACACATCTACACATACTCTGGAATGAATAACATAATAAATGTAATTCCAAGGTATTCTATAAACCAGAGGAGAAACCAGAGCATTCAGATATTTCTGGTAGCAGTACAAATTGAAATCAACTCTAGAAAACTGTTTAAAATTTACTCAGAATTCCTATATCACACACACACACACACACACACACACACACACACACACAAATATATTATCTAAAATACATGCAGACAAAGGACATACTAGTACAATTATATAGTACAATATATAATAGCCCAAAACTGAAAATGTCCAAAATGATAGTCAAGAGCAAAATAAATAAGTAAATTGTGGTATCATGTAATAGATTGCTATAAAGCAATGGAAATAAATTACTGATATTTACAACATTTATGCATATCATATAACAATAAAAAAGGCCTGTTTGATTTCATTTACATAAAGTTAAAAAGAAGGAAAACCTATTTGATGGTAGAAGTAAAAATATTGGGGAGGCGAGTGACTGGGAAAGTGAACAAGGGGTATTTCTGGGATGCCAGTAAGTAATGTTCTGAGTGTGTGTATGTGTATTTTAACTTCAGTGATTTCATAGGTGTATTCACTTCTGAAACTCATCAAGCTATGACTTTATGATTTCTGTACTTAATAATATTTATATTCTATAATAGAGATAATATGTGACTAAAAAATCCTATTTCAATGTAAAACTGACAACTATATGGAGAGGTTAAGACAAAATAATTGTTGAAAAGCAAATAAATAATAAGATCGTGTTTTGTGTCACCTATAACTCATAATTTTAAAAATCAAATCAATTTCTTAGCCTAAATTTCATATCACAGAGAGTCAAATACTTGTTGGGTGTCCTGCTACACTTGAGATTAACCAATTTGGTGAATAATAAAACACATAGAGAATAGAATTATTTTAATAACTATAATAATGTTGGTTTAAAATTATGTTGCCCCATATAAACATGGGGTATGTGGCATAAACTTAGATACAATTTAAAGATTTTTTAAATATTCTGCTGTTCTATATTATTAAAAAAAATTGTAGGCTCACCCTGACTGGTTTGGCTCAGTGGATAGCACGTCGGACTGCGGACCAAAGGGTCCCGGATATTCCAGTCAAGAGCATGGACCTTGGTTGTGGGTATATCCCCAGTGGGGGGTGTGCAGGAAGCAGCTGATCAATGTTCCTCTCTCATCGATGTTTCTAACTCTCTATCCCTCTCCCTTCCTCGCTGTAAAAAATCAATAATATATTTATATATTTTTTTAAATTGTAGGCTCAAGATTTCCTGCATATTGGAAGTATCAAATATTTTAAATTCCTCAAGTCAGACTTTATCTATATGTAACTAACCTTTAAATCAGACATAGCACTTGCTAATCCAGAGAAAGTTAGTTTTTACCATTTTCAATTACAAAATAACCAAGTTTTATTATAGCTAGTGTTAAATGGTAACATTGGATATTTCATACAATATCTATCCAGTAAATCTGTGAGGTTTTGAGAAATAAGGGGTGACAGTAGTTAGAACAACTTTTATAACTACACAGAATCTGTGTCACAAAGTTACAGAGCAAATATAAACAATGCTTTTACTGAATTCTAAAACCCAGACTTCCTTCCAATTTTCATTCTCTACCATGCTTCAAAAACATCCATTCAAATACATAATGCTTCTTTGTAAGTTAAATGTCTTCCCAATATTCATGAAAGAGATTTAGCAGCATTAACTAGAAGGCATAAATTACTTTGTGATTTATGTAAACTACAAAATAGCAAGTGTTTTCTAAATTAGGCCACTAGATTCTAATGTAAATATATTAAAATGCTGAAAAATAAATTTTATTCAGTACAATGGAAAGAACATTGTTACTATATTTTTATACAATTTGTTCTAACTAAAAGTATAAATAATACTGTAGGAAGCTATGCCATTTGAAAAGATAATAAATTATGCCTTCTTTTTATATATTGCAATTAAGCATGGCCAAAAAATTATATTTTACTCAAAATATGGTAGAAATATTGTATCAAGGTATAAGTACATGCTTAGCTAAATAAGTTATCCCCCCCTTTTTAAAAATGAATGCATAATATGATTGTTACTATCTATCACAATCACAAGAGTTAATCTTTTTTTTTTCTATTAAAACATCCTGAACAAAGGATAAAGGGACCTGGCATTTATGAAGTGTTTTCTATTTACCAGACACTGGTATACACTTCATATAATTAAATGTTGCTTATTCCCTATAACAATCTTAAAATGAGAAGCTGATATTCAGAAGAAAAATGTCACAATCAGAACATCATATTAATAATGAAACGTAGGGTTCGGGTACAGATTTCTTTTATGAAAATTAAAAATGGGATAGCCACTTTGGAGAATAGTGTGGCAGTTTTTTATAAAGTTAAACATATTTCCAACCAGCAATCTCAAAAGCCCTTTCAAAAGAAAGGAAAACATATGATCACAGAAATATTTGTACTTTATTGTATATAGCAGCTTTATTCATAATAGCCAAAAACTGGAATCAACCAAATGTTCCATCAACATTTGACCAGATAATTAAATTTAATAGATTAGGAACAAAGTACTTTTTCATGTATTATCAACTTGAAATAATCTCAGATGTCAAACACATGAAATTACATATTGTTTGATTCTATTTATATGATTTTTTATAAAAATAGTCATAAAATTACAATGAGAGATTGCAAGACCATGGTTGTCAGGACCTGACTGGAGAGAAAATTGACTATAAAAAAGAATGAGGTAACTTCATGAATATGTTTCACATCATGACTGTCCTGGTATTTATAAAACTTTATACATTTGTCAAAACTCATCAAATTATATACATAAAATTGGTAAATTTTACTATACATAAAATTATGCCTCCATAATAATGACTAAAACAAATAAGGATGAAATTGTTCATGGGTAAAGCCACCATTATTAGAGAGTGGATAAGTTCAACTTCCTACAGACTAGAATTTTCTGGAAGGTCCAAGACCTGGAGACAAGGAACAAAACCCAAAAATAGATCCTCTTTTATGAATTAGAGACTGACATAGTAATTATTTTAAGTCTCTACATACAGGGACAAGCAGATAAATACAAACTATTTTAAGTAAAGTATAAAGAAAGATTTTATAAACAATGTGCTAACTTGATGTCTAAATAAAGAACAAGAACAAGAAGAAAGGAGGGGAGTCAGGGAGGAAGATGGAGAGGAGGAGACACAGTAAAAATGAAAATGAGCGAGCAATAAACAAACACTCAAATTGGGACTGTACCCAGGTTTCAAAAGCTGAAAACCAAAACTAGAGCTTTAGAGTACTACAAGTAGCCTGGAATTTTCTATTCATATAAAACTAGGAATCTAAAGCAACATTACATACCCAGGGACAGCAGCAAAGACATAGAAAGGCAGGGTTGTTTAGCCCTCCTTCACACTTATTAAGCTCACTCATTTGGCCTGTGCTGAAATAGGACAGCTTTGGTGAATGGCATTGGATTATCAAAACAGGTGGCAACTCCAATTACAGCTGCTGTTCCAGACTTTGTCTCTGTTATGGAGCAAATCAGCATAGCCCTAGCACATGGTATGCAACTAATGAGCTGGCATGCTTCTTCATCTGTGTCATTGAGCATAGACCACCAGAAGCAGTTTGGGTGGAAAGCAGAAATATGTCGTTGTCTTACTGAGGGCCAGGCCAATTCTTCCGCAGTCACCATCCAGCTTGGAGTGAATCTGATTGTTTTATTATCTCACAGGACATCCTAATTTCATGGATGACCTTATGCCAAATGAGCTTACCTAAGAGGAAGTAGCAAACAGCCTTCATATACCACATGCATAACAATGTGAAATATGCCTCACCAAATTAAAAGAAGTCCATCTCAGTAGAGTTTCTGTGGAGCCAGTCAGTGGTCTAAGTCATTAAGGTATCTGATGAAAATTATGATAATGGTTTTAGAACTCAGTAAACCTACTTAAAATCATGAATGTACATTCCAAATTGAGGAAAATTATGATATATCTATTAGACCACAATAAAATTAAATAAAAATTATCCCCTCAGAGCAAAAGATGAATACTGTAACATCTTTCACTAAGAAGAAATCACTATACTTACTGGGCCTCTATGGAATTTTTATGCAACATATATAATATCATTTTACTATGCTCTGTTGAACCTTTTGCAAGGTAGTCATTCCACAAGGCTACCAGCTTGGGGGCAAGACTCAGAATAAGAGACAGTTCTGAAGAAGATCCAAATCACAGTGCAAGAAGTTTTACCATTTGGGCCTATGATATTGAAGATGCAAGTGTCTGTGTCAGATTGTGATGTGATATGGAGCCTATGCTAATGTCAATAGGAGAATTACGACACAGTCTTATGGCATTCTTTTGAAGACAACTGTTCTTTTGGAAAACAGTTACTAATGAGCAATGTTTTGGACACTAAACACCTAACCATGGAACCCACAGTAGCCATGCTAAATGAGTCACCATCTATGATCTGGGTAGTTGCTAAACCATCAAGCTGCACAGCTGAGTTTGCACAGGAGCACTTCCTGCTTGAAGATTAATTACACATGCGATTGAGCTTGACTAGATCTGAGGACACAAGTAAGTTTCATGACAAAGCTCAGATTCTCAAAGCATTCCCCTTTGCTGCACGGTCACGTCTTCCTTTATACAAGTGTATGTGGCTAAGAATATTTAGGCTATATGACAACAAAGGTAAATACCACAAAATAAGATGGTAGAAATAAGAACAGGTATATCACTAATCCAAATAAAATTAAAGAGTCTAAATTCAGCATCTCAGAAACATATTTTCATATTGGATATAAGGAAGATACCCAGTTAAATGATTTTTAAGAATTGCACATGACAAATATAAAAATTCATGGGAAGATTAAAACTAAAGAAAGTAGAAATATTTTTTTAATTGGGATTATGTCTACCACTAACCTAATAACAATAATAATAATATTGACCAACTATACTAATATCAGACAAAAATGCTATAATTTTTAAAGGTTATTAAGGAAGAGGAGAAATAGCAGAGAATGGTAAAAGTGGTAGTTTCTATATTTTAAATTTTCTAAGTTATCATATCCAAGAATATAAAAGTAAGTAATGTAATGATTTTTGAAAATGCAAGGGGGATGATAATTCCCTAACATGTTTCATATGGGATCTACCTCTCTCACAGTAAATAAATAATGTAAGCTCCATGAACTGAGAGGTTTTTGTCTCTTTCTTAATTACCATACCCTCATTTATCTCAGTCAGTTTGGGTTGCTATAATCAAATACCACAGACTGGGAAGTTCTAAAATGAAAGAAATGCATTTCTCAGGGTTCTGGAGACTGGAGGTCTGAGATCATCAGGGCACCAGCTTGGTAAAGTGAAGGCTCACTTTTAGGTGGCAGCTTCTTGTTGTCATTTTCACAGAGAAAGGGCTAGGAAACTCTGTAACCTCATTCATGAGGGCCCACTCTCATGATCAAATCTCCCCTCAAAGGCCCTACCTCCTAATAACAACATCTTTGATAGTTAGGATTTTAACATATGAATGTTGTGGAGGCACATTCTGATTTAACATATGATTTTTTTAGAAATATCAATTAACATCAAGAAGATACTCAATAAATATCTGCTAGATTAGTGAATTATTGATAGGCCCAACAGCAACTAAATGAATTAGAAAGAGAACAGCAAGAAAAGCCCTAAGGAAGTAGAAGGAAGGAAATAATAAAGATCAGAGTGGAAATAAATGACATAGAGACTAAAAAAACAGCAAGAAAGATTAATAAATCCAAGAACTTTAAAAAGATAAACAAGATTGATGAACCCTAGCCAAACTCATTAAAAAACAAAGAGAGAAGACCCAAATAAATAAAATCACAAATATTATTAAAAGTGTAAAATATAAAACATAAGTTTGATTTAGTGGACATATAGAGATCGAGATCTCTGCATCCTATTATAGGGGAGTAAATTATCTTGGCAAATAAATACAATATTTATAAAATGTTAGTTATTAAATAAATCCTTAAAAGAGATTTTCAAAATTTGCATCATACAGACTCCATGAACTTAAGTTCATGCAATTAATTTAGAAATAAATATTAAGATAAATTTAAAAATTAAGTGCTGAAATAAATATTCACTGTAGATAATGCAGAAGTCAAAAGTAAAGAGATTTATGGTATTTGGAAATTAATATTATGTTAAGTAATATATAAAAATTAAAGTATATAGCATTCACTATAAGGAATAAAAATAAAAGAACAACAGAATAAGTGCCAGAAAATTACAAAGAGAGAAATAATAAAAAAGTATAAAAACAAATATAAAACTGATATTATCAACAGAAATGAAAATTGATCCTTTGAGAATGCCAATTAAAGAAAACAAAATAAAAGACAAGGTGCAACTGAGAATTATTAGCAATAAAAAAGGGAGTATAATTAGGAGAAAAAATTTAAATTGAACCCCAGCAATGTTATGGACATGCATTTGAAAATTTAAAGGAAATAAGAATTCTAAAGAAATCTAACTCACTAAGATTGATTTGAGAAAGAAAATAAATGTCAATGATTATCACTATATTAAAAAAAGTACTGATAATGAAAATCTTTATTTAAAAAAATCTGTATAGGTCAAAACTTTTTAAATATAATTTTATTAAACTTTCAACAAACATTATCTCAAGACTTATAGAATATTTTTAGAAAACAAAGAGAATATTCAGCCACTTTTTCAATTTGAGGCCGCTGTGAGCATATTTGCAATAACCCTAAACAAAATATCTGAAACAAAACACTCTAAAATATCAAGCTTATTATACATCATGATCAAGTAGACTCAGTCTATGAACTAACATATATTTTAATATTTAAATTTTTTATATAATTCAATATTAACAAATAGAGAAAAGTAATATGCTAAATAAAAATGTACAACTTCAAGAAATCAACACCTCTTCATGATTAGAAAGAATCTTAATAAACAAAGACAAGAAAACCTGTTAAACTTGATAAAGTGTATTTATAAAGAAACCTTAGGTGTTATCATGATGATAAATTCTTAGAATAATGTCCCTTAACAATCAACAAGACATGTCTAGTGAATATCATACTTGTGATCCTCCCTAATGCTATAAGAGAAAAAACAAATAATAGACACAAAATCAAAGTGAAATACAAATGGTGTAATTATTTACAAATATCAATGTCTACTTTGAAAATGCAGAGAATCTCCACACAGATAATTACAATTAATGATAGAATTCAATTAAGCAGCTAGATATCTCTACACTAATAAAAGAGAAACATGGTAAATAAAACACGACCGCACCCTTCCCA
>NW_005363099.1:67211-77537 GCF_000412655.1 Myotis brandtii | reverse complement strand
CTCCCTACTGGGGATGTGCCCGCAACCCAGGTACATGCCCTTGACCGGAATCGAACCTGGGACCTTTCAGTCCACTGGCCGACGCTCTATCCACTGAGCCAAACCGGTTACAGCTAACATATATTTTAATATTTAAATTTTTTATATAATTCAATATTAACAAATAGAGAAAAGTAATATGCTAAATAAAAATGTACAACTTCAAGAAATCAACACCTCTCATGATTAGAAAGAATCTTAATAAACAAAGACAAGAAAACCTGTTAAACTTGATAAAGTGTATTTATAAAGAAACCTTAGGTGTTATCATGATGATAAATTCTTAGAATAATGTCCCTTAACAATCAACAAGACATGTCTAGTGAATATCATACTTGTGATCCTCCCTAATGCTATAAGAGAAAAAACAAATAATAGACACAAAATCAAAGTGAAATACAAATGGTGTAATTATTTACAAATATCAATGTCTACTTTGAAAATGCAGAGAATCTCCACACAGATAATTACAATTAATGATAGAATTCAATTAAGCAGCTAGATATAATATCAATAAAATAGCAACTAAGTAGAAAATAAAACATTTTGAAACTTTATTGGAAGACCTAATTGAATGAAGAGATGATGTTCATAGATAATTAAATTATCCCCCATTTCATCAACAAGACTTTTTAGGAAATTTGCCTCTAAAACTTATATCAAAGATCAAAAGGGACTGGAATGGTCAAGATATGGCTGAAGTTTAACAATGTATTGTGTCCTTGCTCTTCCCAAAAGCAAGACTTAAGACAAGATAGTACTGACACAGCGATAAATAAATCAAGAGAAAAAAAGAGAGAGTCCAGTTTAAGCCCATAGATATATAGAAACTTAACAAGTAAAAAAACCCACATTACATACCAAAGGGAAAAATAAGATACTATATGGTAAAGGTCATAGTGATGTAATATTTATTACTCATATTCTATGTAAAAATGCATCCTTACCCTCTCTGATACACAAAAGCACATTTGGTGCAAACACTAGATGTGAAAATGAAAATGTCAAACTTTACAGGTTAAGGATTTTAAATGAAAGTCATTCTGGCTGCAATGAGCAAACTAGGGGGAGCATATCCTGAGCTTGTGTTAAAGTAGTTGGCCAAGTTCAGGTCACGCAGGGCCTAGTAGATAATGTTGAAAACTTTAGGTTTTATTTGTTATTATTCTTTTTGTTTTCCTCTTAAAACTCTAAAACACTGAGTACTGAGAAATCATTGAAATGGTTTGTGTGTGTGTGTGTGTGTGTGTGTGTGTGTGTGTGTGATTTGTGTATGCGCGCAAGTCTGGGGTAGAATGCAGAACAAAATTAAATTTGAGTTTTAAAAAGCTCAGTATTCAATTTATTCAAAATTTGGGTTCCTCCATGTCCTTGTCAAATATCTCTAAGAACATAAAGGACTTTCATCTACTGATACTCCTCCTTGGCATCTTCTATTCCTCTGAAGGAATACAGTGCATGCAATCCCTAAGCGTATTGCCTATCTCCACCTGCAGAGTGGCCTTCCCATACTGAACATCCATGACAGCCACTTCAAAAGCGTACCACTGAGTGTTTGTCATTCATTCTGGACCCCTGTTTCTACCTGTCTTCCCATATTTTCTCTTATCTCTTTCTTTGGGTCCTGGCCCAAATGAATTTGTCTAATGTTTGATGTTCACATTTTTAAATTTTAATCCAGCTACCTCACCACCCACTTAACTTCCTAGATGTACACTGGTATCTTAAAGAACCAGTAAAATCTGAGCTCAAATTTTAAATACACATGTTCTTGCTACAAAGAATATTTTTTCAATTTATACCATATGAAAACAGACATTTTAACCTACTTTGCTGTATCTTTTTTAATCGTTTGAAAACAAGAATTGGAACAAGAATAACTACTGGGAATTAGGCTAAATTCATGGAAACACTTACATTTTCTGGATCTAATTTTAACCCTGGGGCAATGCTTTTGACAGCATATGGTTTAGATTTGCCATAAGAGTGGAAACATGCTAAAATCACTGCTTAGGGATTCACAGTACTTTAATACAGAAATGTTACAGTTAGATTTGGTCAGAAATCACAGAAGCATATTTCCAGAGAATGCTAGAAGGCATAAAATGTACTAAAGAATAGAGCAACGAAACCCCAGGACCACAATTCAGCAACCATTATTAGACAACCTACTATATTTCAGGTAATGTATTACACATTGGGGACATAGAGATTTTGAGGTTTTGGTCCCCTATTATAATTACAAATTTGACCTAGTTCTTTCCTCAAACAGTTCATATTATGAAGGGACAATAGATACCTAATAATAGAATGTTAAAGTACTAGCCAAGTAATTTTGCTAAAATGACTATGAGAGTCTAGGGAAATCAGCTATTTGCTTAGGCAGTGGGGGAGAGAGATGGTATTACAGGTAGGTAACATTTAATCTGGAATGTGAAAAATGAGCAAATGTTTCTAGAAGTGGGTGATGACATTTCAGGTAAATGTAGAAATAGATGACAAAGTAGAGAGATGTGAAATTGTACAATGCTCAATTGTACAAAGAATTGTAGGTAACATCTTTCAGGAGTACTAAAGATTATGTACAGGTATACAATAAAGCTTTTAGGAGTTAAAAAGATATATTGGTGTCAGGTCACAAATAATACATCAAAGGGTTGATGACTAGCATTAAAATATTTTAAGCCCTGATTATATTAAGGTGATCTTAGGTTGCAAGTAACCCTAATTTCCGTACAATCTCAAAAATATATTCTAGAATACTCAGTTTATTTCTATAATATGTCTGTCAACACACAATATAAAATAAACAGGCATACAAAGAAACAAGATAGCTGGCTGGTGTTGCTCAATGGTTGAATGTTGAGGCATGATCTAGGAGGTCAAGTTTCCATTCCTGGTCAGGGCACAGGCCTAGGTTGTGGGCTTGATACCCAGTAGGGGGAGTACGGGAGACAGCCAATCAATGACTCTCTCTTCACTGATATTTCTCTCTCTGTCTCTCTCTCTCATCAATAAAACATATTTTTTAAAAAGATACAATATATCATAGTTGATGCTGTGGGAACCATGCCAGGTCCCCGAATAGTCAAGGCCAGTGGGAGCACATAGGCCTTGTTATCAATACACCAGCATGGCCAAAGGCTGCTCTGAGTATGTGCCTAAATGGGATGTCCAAGGACTCTCTGAGCCTGGGAATCCTAATCAGACCAAGATACCATGGGTGGGTGCAAGGACACATGGTACACTGTGCCCTTCAGTAACAAATATGATTGATGTCACTGTTGGCATGAAGCCTTCTTTGTCCAAATAGTATAAAAGTAGGTTACTGACCAGCTAGTTGACTGGAGTTGGCTGAGGATGGAGTGAGAGAAGTCTGCGGGAGAGAGCAGCTGGGCAGGAGAGACGGAGAAGCTGCTGAGCCGGAGAGTTCAGGTACTGCTACGATGTGAGGCAGTGAGTCTAGCTGGAGTGAGAGAAGTCTGCGGGAGAGAGCAGCTGGGCATGAGAGACAGGAGAAGCTGCTGAGCCCGAGAGTTCAGGTACTGCTACAATGTGAGGCAGTGAGTCTAGCAGGCAGCGTGCGGCTGCTCAGATAATAGCTGTGGGTACAGAGACTGATGCTGTTTTATGGGAAAGATATATGTTCACCAGCCAGCGTCCAGCTGCCTGCCTGTTTGGACTTTGCTGTGAGGACTGTTCTTGTCTGATGGCTATTTGGCCTTTGGCTTCTGCAATAAAGACTCATTCCTATAAACCCACAACCTCTCATGGCTTCTCCGTCTAAGACCCGGCGTCCTAGGAGGTCCAGCCCCAGACAGAGGGGCTCAGACCCAACACTTGTTACTAGTGAGCAGAGGATAAAGAAAGAACCTGGACTAAGTTCCCAACAGTTAGTACAGCGGGCAGGGTTCAAGCAGGAACCAGCCCTGGCGTAGTCAGATAGGAGAATTTAGAAGAATATGTGGGCTCACAGACACTCAGAGATACTCAGAACACCAGAGCTCATGCAGGACTCTGGCCCTGACCTAACAGATACATTGACAAAGAATAGACAGAAAATGGAGTTACCAGATATGGATTCTAAAAACTTGTGTTAGAAGTGTTAGAAAAAACAAAAGATATAAAATCCCCAAAGTTAAATGGAAACTATTAAAATACTTAATGAAAATTCTAGATTTGAAGAATGTATTGGTGAATTTATACATTTAATAGGTGGATTTAACACAGATTAGACACAATAAAAAACATAATATGGAAACTGAAAATAGGTAACAAATAAGTATGCAAAAGAAAGAATAGAAAATCAAAACAAAGAAAATAGTAAAAGGTAAGAAAGAGGTAGGAAATATAATTCATGATAATCCGAGTCATCAAAAACAAGAATGAGGAAAATATTTGAAGAGATAATGGCTCAGAGTTTTCAAAAACACAAATGATAGCAAATTATTGAATAAGAATTATTACAAACTCAAGTAGTATTGGTTAAGGGGAAACCATAACTGAAGACATGTTATATAATAAAGCTGCTAAAATATAAAAACACAAAATTTAAAGCATCCAGAGTAAGAAAGACATCTGCAGAGGAATATATAAGAGTAGAGGCCCAGCGCATGAAATTGTGCATGGATAGGGTCCCTATGCCTAGCCTGCGATCAGGGCCATCTTCCGCCCGTTCGCCAGTCCCCAGTCCCGCCCTGCCACCGCTACCCATTCTGGTTCCCCGTTCCCCATTTGGCAAGCTATTGGAGCCTGCAGGCTTGAGGGAGGGACCAAGATGTTGGCCATTCTGCCCCACTACCAACACCCACCCTGATTCCCCGTTCACCATCTGGCAATCTATCAAAGCCTGCGGGCCTGGTTGAGGGACCAAGAGGTCTGCCTTCCACCTGCTCGCCAGTCCCAAGTCCCATCCTGCCGCCACCCACCCTGGTTCCCCGTGGTTCCCGTTGGCCATCCAGCAATCAGAGACTGCAGGCTGGGGGGAGGGACCAAGAGGTGGTCAATGTACCTCGTAACGACTGGTCAATCAGTCATTCTGGTTGTTACACCATAAGGTCGCTGGCCTTTTATTATATAGGAGGATTGATAGCTAATTTATCAATAAACAATGTAATTTCAGGGGATAAAAGAAGAAATGTATATATATTTTTATTGAATTTATTGGGGATGACAGTTAATAAAATTATGTAGATGTCAAGTGTATAATTCTATGATACATCATCTATATATTTTATTGTGTGCATTCACCACCCCTAAATCAAGTCTCCTCCCATCACCATTTACCACCCCTTTATATTTAACAAAATCTAAACTTTAAAAAATCATAAAAAAACCCTGAATTTTGCTTAAAAAATATTTTTTACTCAGTATAAAGTCATAGGTTGGCAGTTATTTTTTATCAGCTTGTAAAAATATTTCTGTAAAATATTATTTAAAAATACAATACAAAAACAAACAAACAAAAAAACACAAAACCTGACTTTTGCTTCCATTAAAAATGGATTAACTTGGATTGGACTTTCTCTCTGATCTGAAATGACCAGAAAAAAACAAACCAAATTTATGAAATGATTTTTGCAATACCGGATATCAGGCAACAAAGGATACATGTCCCAGAGAGACAGGCAATACACAAAGTAAACCCTATGACTGCCACCACCATCACCCCCTACCCCTTGGGCTTACTGGTCTCCAACAATTTCTAGGATGCAGCTTAGGGAGATGAACACAGACAGATCTAGACCAACTGCATTTCAAATACAGAGCTAAGGATTCTGGGAAAACAATGTAACTAGAAGTTATTGGGCAGAGTACCATAGAGGAAAAAACTCATGAAGAACACCAAAAATTTGCAAAGGATCCTCCTCAAATTTTCAGAAGAGGGTTATTTTGACATTTAGTACATGCTTGTGAGAAAACTACTTAATGTCAAAAAAAAAGAAGAGAAAAAAAAAGAAAAGAAAAGAAAAGAAGAGAAGAGAAAAGAAAAGAAAAGAAAAGAAAAGAAAAGAACAGAAAAGAAAAGAAAAGAGAAAAGAAAAAAAGAAAAGAAAAGAAAAGAAAAGAAAAGAAAAGAAAAGAAAGAAGAAACATACCTGGCACTCACTCATGGTGGGTGACTACTTTCACCAGCCAGATGGGAAAATCATATATATATATATACATATATATATATATATCAGGGTAGGGTACACAGAAAGGTCTTGCCTCAGTAGCAAGAAATTATTAGGTCAACATTAAACAATGATCGAATTATGCCATATAAATCTTAAAGGCAGAATCTGAAAAGATCACACTGATTCCAAATAAATTAATAGTTTCAAAGACATCTCAAGAATATTTACAATTCAGAAGTATCCATCACTCTTGCACCCAACAACATAAAATACACATTGTAATTAAAGACGAACAGGCATGCCAACAGATAGCAAAATGATACTCTAAATTAGGAGAGATAACAATGAATTAAAGGTCTTCAAGAACTAACACAGATATTATATTAGCAGATAAATATAGTAAAAGTTATTAAAACCATATTCAATTGTGTTAAAAAGTAAAATATAAACACTGAAAATAAATTTAAACACCAAAAATACAACTTAGAGAGATGAATACCTTATTAAGTGAGAAGAAAAATATATTGAATGAATTAAAATCAGACAAAAATTTTCAGAAAGTAAAAGATAGTGAACTTGATGATATAGCAATAGAGACACCCCAAATTAAACACAGAAAGAAAATAATTGAAAAATGTGGAGTATCAGTGAACTATTGTGCAATTTTAGTTGGCTTCATATGTGGGTAACTGGATTTCCCAAATGATAGAATTTTAAAAAGGATACAATAAAACATTCATTTAAGAAATAATAGCTTATGATTACTCAAATTTAATGAAAACTGTAATTTCAGATCTAAAAGTTCAAAGCAACAAAGTGTGATATCACTTAAAATTGTGTAATAAGTTAACATTTGTACAATAAACCATAAGCAACCAATAAAAAATAATCTATAGTTTATAAGCCAAAAATGGGAATTAATTTGAATCATAAAAACAACAACCCAAAAACCTCAATACAAAAGAAGGCAGACAAAGGAAACAAAGGACAGATAAGGCAAAAAAGAAAATAAATAGCAAGCTGAAAGACTAAATATAACTGCATTAACAATCGCACTAAATGTAATTGGTCTAAACAATTCAATTAAAAGTCAGAATGGATAATAATTCACTATCCAACTACGTGTTATCTACAAGAAACATTCATTAAGCATAAAGTATGGGTGATTTAAAATTATGGAAAATATATACTTATGTTAACTTTAATATAAAAGAATAAAATAGCTATAATTAATATAAAAACAAAATTTTAAAGGAAATTATATTATCTGAAATAAAGAAAGATATTTATATCGATGAAAAGGACAATTCCTCATTTCTCTTATAGGCACAAGTATCTGGCTATTTCATATTATTAGAAATTCCCAGATATGAGCCCTGGCCAGGGTGGTTCAGTTAGTTGAGTGTCGTCCCCTGCATTGAAAGATCGCTGGTTTGATTCCAGGTCAGGGCACATATACAAGTTTTGGGTTCGATCCCTGGTCGAGGAGCATACAGAGGCAGCCGATCAATGTTTTTCTCACATCAATGTTTCTCTCTCTCTCTCCCCCCCCCTTCCTCTCTTGCTGAAAGAAAAAATCAATAAAAACATACTAATAAAATAAAAGATTACAGATATGAAAGAAACTTGCTCTATACTTATGCCTAATTCCTGGATTTGCCCATTGTAATCCCCATGGTTGTATTCATAGTTTTACTACACATATATCCATTCACAAAAGATACATAAAATTGTTTTGTGTGTTTTAAACTTAATATGCATGGCATCATAATATATAGATTCTTTTAACTTTCACCAGTACTCCATTTCGTATTCCACCCTTTTCACTGATAAAGAATATTCTACTGCATATACATACCCGAAATTTATTTCTCCATTATCCAAATTTTAACCATCACATTCCTGCAAAGAACATTTGAAACATGACTCTTCTTCACCTGGCTTTTCACACGTACTCCCTATCAGTGGTTCACATTCCTGGCTGCACATTCAAGTCACTTTTAAGTGGGAAATTGTTGTCCAGACCCTGCTCTGGATCAATCATGCTGGAATCTTTGGGGATGGGCCCCATACACTAATGTTTTTAAAAAGCACCCCAGGGCTGCTTTGAACCCCTGGGCTATATCGTTATATACAGCAATAGGTCTCAGGTTTGAGCCTGCATCAGTGTCAGCCGGAGGGCTCCCACACAGAGGGCCCCACCCATAGAGTATCTGATTCGGTGTTGGAGCCTGAGAACTTGCATTTCTAACAAATTCCCAGGTGATGTTGATGCTACTGGCCAGGGAACCACACTTTAAGAACCAGGACGTAAAGAGTGCCCTTATTCTTTTTGAACATCTGCACAGTATTCCATCCTATGATATTCAGTCATTTCTTTAACAAGTCCTCTATTCTCGGATATTTCGGTTCTTTTCCATCTTTGGATACAAGAAAAACAATTCCCTACAATGGAACATCATTCAGCTATAAAAACCAATGAAGTACTGCATTAATTTGCTAGGGCTGCCATAATAAAGTACCTAGGGGGCTTTACCAACATAAATTGATTGTCTCATGGCTCTGGAGGCTAGAAGTGCAAGATCAAGGTGTCAGCAAGGTTGGTTTCTTCTGAGGCCTCTCTCCTTGGCTTGTAGATGGTCATCTTCGCTCTGTATCTTTGCACCCTAATGACCTCATTTTAATTAAATTACTTATTTAAAGACCCTATTTCTAAATATGGTCATACACCGAGGTTAACACTGAGGGTTAGCACCTTAACACATGAATTCTGAGGGGATACAACTCAGTTCATAACAAGTACTGTTAATAATATTGGTGTTGATGGATGAACCTCAAAAACATGCTAAGTGAAAGAAGCCAGTTAAAAAAAAAAAGAGAAAAAAAAATACATGCTATATTATATATATATGAATTTTATTTTATAATAGAAATGGAGCACTATAAAATATTTTTATTAATATTGGTGTTGATGGATGAACCTCAAAAACATGCTAAGTGAAAGAAGCCAGATAAAAAAAAGAGAGAAAAAAAATAACACATGCTATATGATTGCAGTTATATAAAATTTGAGAAAATATAAAATTAACAAGGGAAAGAGAGTAGTTTAGAAAGAGAAAAAGATAAGTCAGGACTGACTGCAGTGGAGTACAAGAGTACTTTTTCTGGTGCTGCAAATGCTCTATGTCATGATTGTTGTGGTGATCAGATAGATATAGTATACAAATATATATCAAAACTCATTGACCTATATTCTTAAAGCATTTCCATTTGATTTTAGATAAAGTATATATTAATAACATTTAGTAAGACACTTATGATAGAATAAATAAAAGGTGTTGGTTCTGGCAAATTTGAGAGCCATTACTTAAAGCTTCATATTCTCAAGCATGTATTGAATTTATGGATTCTTCTCATTTATGTTCACCATCACTAGAAGTTGGTGGAATCATCAAAGTCTTTATCCTTATTTATTTATTATTTTTAATCCTCACCCAAGGATATATTTTTCATTGCCTTTTAGAGAGAGTGGAAAGAAAGGAGGGGGGGAGGGAGAGAGATCTATGCAAGAGGGATATATCGAACCTAAAACCCAGGTATGTGTCCTTGACTGGGAATCAAATCCACCAGCCTTGCAGTGGTTCTCAAACTTCTGGCCCTTTAAATAGAGTTCCTCATGTTGTGACCCAACCATAAAATTATTTTCCTTGCTACTTCAAAACTGTAATGTTGCTACTGTTATGAATCGTAATGTAAATATCTGATATGCAGGATGGTCTTAGGTGACCCTTGTGAAAGGGTTTTTTGACCGCCAAAGGGGTTCTGACCCACAGGTTGAGAACTGCTGCTTTAGTGCATGAGCCTAAGCTCTAACCACTGAACACACTGGCTAGCCCTGCCTTTTTTTAATAACATAATCTATTTAATTGCCCACCAAGCTACAGCTAAACAACCCCAATGGCACATCAAGGTGTTTTGCTAAGCAAGTACAAGTCTCTTGACTAAGAAAACTGCTATATGATTTAAAATAGAAATTTTTGTCCCAATAGCGTAAATCTAATCTAATAATAGACAAACAGGGTAATTGACCATACCTTCACTATGCTTCCCATTAGCTAATCAGCACAATATGCAAATTAACTGCCAACAAAGATGGCGGCTAATTTGC
>NW_005363099.1:62424-64799 GCF_000412655.1 Myotis brandtii | reverse complement strand
GGCCCTGAGCTCTGCTCAAGGCTACAAAGTTTCAATTATAGAAGATAAATAAATCCCAGATACCTGCTTCCAGCCCGTGGCTGTGGCCAACCTGAAACGGCCATCAGCCCCTCACCCAGGCTAGCCAGGCACCCCAGTAGGGACCCTGATCCTGAAGGGGCTGTGGCCAGCCTGAAAACAGCCCTCAGCCCCTCACCCAGGCTGGCCAGGGACCCCAGAGGGACCCCCACCCAGAAGGAAGTGTGGCCAGCCTGCAAACAGCCCTCAGCCCCTCACCCAGGCTGGCCAGGCACCCCAGCAGGACCCCTACCCTGATCCAGGGCACCCTTCAGGGCAAACCAGCCGGCCCCCATCCATGCACCAGGCCTCTATCCTATATAATAAAAGGGTAATATGTAAATTGACCCTAACAGCAGAGCAACTGGTTATGACTGGTCACTATGACACACACTAACCGCCAGGGGCCAGATGCTCAATACAGGAGCTGCCCCCTGGTGGACAGTGCGCTCCCACAGGTGGAGCTCTGCTCAGCCACAAGCCAGGCTGATGGCTGCCCGCAGTGCTAAGGATGGCTGACTGCAGCTTAGGACTGCTCTCCGCTGGCAAGTGGACATCCCCTGAGGGCTCCCGGGCTGCCAGAGGGATGTCTGACTGCCAGCTTAGGCCCGTTCCCCAGAGAGTGGGCCTAAGCCGGCAGGTGGACATCCCCCAAGGGGTCCCAGACTGTGAGAGGGCACAGGCCAGGCTGAATGACCCCCCCGGGTGCACACATTTTTGTGCACCAGGCCTCTAGTCTATATATGAAAGACTAAGTGACCGAAAGACCGGTCACTATGACACACATTGACCACCAGGGGGAAGACACTCAACGCAGGAGCTACCCCCTGGTAGTCAGTGCACTCCCATAGTTGGAGTGCCGCTCAACTGACCGACCTATCCCGGTGGCCCACCAGCCCTGTGCAACCATTCACTCCCTCAGTAGTCCTGCAGGTCCAATATCAGGAGAACAGACCAGGCACTGATGGACCAACGCTGCCTGCATGATCCCAATAGCATCACCGGCCTCCTGGAAGTCGGCCTCGGGCACTGCGGCCACTTCCCCTCCCTAGTTATTCAGCCAATCAGAAATTGTATAAAAGTGGCCTCCAGGTGGCTCCTGACAAATGGTGAGAATGGCAGCTGGATGGATCTGGATCCCAGGCCAGCAATGGCGCCCCACCACCCGCCCAGATGGCTGATCACATCCCAGCACTCCCACCCCCCTCAGGATGAGTGCTAGATGCAGAGCTCACATCTGGCGAGTGCCACTGCAGTGGCACAAGGCTCTACCAGATTGGGACTGACTGGGCACAAGCCCACGTCAAGCGCAGCGAGGCCAGGATGAGAGGGAGCAGCAGGCAGGATCATCAGGCGGCATCGGACTGCTAGTTTTGGCCCAATCCCCACAGGCCACACTGAGGGACTGGGGGTCCCAGACTGTGAGAGGGCACAGGCCGGGCTGAACGACCCCCCCGAGTGCACACATTTTTTTGCACCAGGCCTCTAGTCTATATATAAAAGACTAAGTGACCGAAAGACCGGTCACTATGATACACACTGACCACCAGGGGGCAGACACTCAACGCAGGAGCTACCCCCTGGTGGTCAGTGAACTCTCATAGTGGGAGTGCCGCTCAACTGACCGACCTATCCCGGTGGCCCACCAGCCCTGTGCAACCATTCATTCCCTCAGTAGTCCTGCAGGTCCAATATCAGGAGAACAGACCAGGCACTGATGGACCAACGCTGCCTGCACGATCCCAACAGCATCACCGGCCTCCCAGAAGTCGGCCTCGGGCACTGCGGCCACTTCCCCTCCCTAGTTATTCAGCCAAGAAGAAATTGTATAAAAGTGGCCTCCAGGTGGCTCCTGACAAATGGTGAGAATGGCAGCGGGACGGATCTGGATCCCAGGCCAGCAAGGGCGCCCCACCACCCGCCCGGATGGCTGATCACATCCCAGCACTCCCACCCCCCTCAGGATGAGTGCTAGATGCAGAGCTCACATCTGGCGAGTGCCACTGCAGTGGCACAAGGCTCTACCAGATTGGGACTGACTGGGCACAAGCCCACGTCAAGCGCAGCGAGGCCAGGATGAGAGGGAGCAGCAGGCAGGATCATCAGGCGGCATCGGACTGCTAGTTTTGGCCCAATCCCCACAGGCCACACTGAGGGACTGCACCCATGCACGAATTCATGCACTGGGCCTCTAGTATGCAAATAAACAATTAAACCAAGAATTACCCTTTTAAGTGACTAACATAATTTACACCAAAAATATGAAGACTAGTAATGGGATAAATTAAAAATCAAATGTATACCCATTTAATTAATTA
>NW_005363099.1:57124-61494 GCF_000412655.1 Myotis brandtii | reverse complement strand
CACAAACACTTCTGATATACTTCAAAATTACATCTTGTTCTCTCAACAGATGTCAATAACATGATGTAACCCCTTGTTCTACAAAGGATATTATAATGGGCTCTGTTTGGGAATTACAAAATTGAAAAGCCACCTAGCTTATAATATACAACAGGCATCTATATCTTCTGTTGCCTCACTGTTTCCGCTGGAAGTTATTCCAATTCACTCTATAGTGATTTTAGAGGCCTAGCCTCATCTATATATATAAAACCCTAATATGCAAATAGACTGAATGGCAGAACAACCAAACAACTGGTCGCTAGGATGTGTGCTGACCACCAGGGTGCGTACACAGAACATGGCAGGTATCGGCTGTAGAAGGATGGTGGAGCAGGTGAGCAGGGGGGCCAGACCAAGGTGGGGCACCGGTTGCTGTCATCGAGGCAAGCCTCTGGGGGTTACTGAAAATTCTTTGCTCCTGCACATTGTGGTCCTGCCCACTGCTTGCACCTGCTGCCAGTGCCCAGCCCTGCTTGCACACACAGATGACGCCAGAGCCACCACTCGCACCTGCTGCTGACACCTGGAGCTGATCCCAATCGCTCAGCACCATCAGTGGGTATGAGCAGCAACTGCCGGCCCCGATTTTGCCTGAAGGCTTCTCTGCCTCCCCCTGCTCCTGAGGGGTGATTAGGGCAGCAGCCGCTACTCACACCCGCTGCTGGCAGCGGCCCCAATTGCTCCATTCCATAAGTGGGTGCGAGTGGGGCCAGCACAGTCAGCACATGGGAGAGGCAGCAGCAGGAGTGGGGCTGCCAGTAGACAGGGGCTGAGGGCTGTGGCAGGAGGGGCTGGGCAGGGGCACAGAGGATGGTCCGAGACCCGCCCCTGTGCCCACTGCAGCCTCGTGGCTCACAGTTCCTTTCAAGGTGCACGAATTCATGCACTGGGCCCCTAGTTTTTTAATAATTTAGTGGATTGATAAAAATTGGTCATCTATGATAGCCACCCTTTTAAAAATTTAAGAGATGAAGTAGTGTGCAGTCTATCCTACATTACGTTTCTGTGCTATAAGAATCTATTTCCTGGAGTCACCATGATCTGACAATGTTTGTAGTCTGAATATATCAAAC
Organism: Myotis brandtii; assembly: GCF_000412655.1. Taxonomy (NCBI): domain Eukaryota; kingdom Metazoa; phylum Chordata; class Mammalia; order Chiroptera; family Vespertilionidae; genus Myotis; species Myotis brandtii. The sequence continues at coordinate 60,379 of NW_005363099.1, read as the reverse complement.
ATTATACAAATCATTCTTAAAAGAACTATGAAGCTTATGACAAAAATAAGTCAAATAGTCCTAAGAAATGCACACAATCACATGAACAAATATACACACCCATGTTTATTCATTTGATTGCTTTTATGGGATTCAGTTGTAAATTGTAGGAATTTTTTTCTGTCAGATTATTTTAGTTCATGGATAACAGAACTTTGAAAACAAGTAGATGGCTTTTAAAAAATCCACCAGTCTTAGTAAAGGATTATACATATATTTAATATGTGCTTTATGATCCCTGCCAAATCTCTGTGACATAGTTGTTATTGTCATACTCATTACTAGTATATAGATAAGACACCTGAGGTTGAGAGGCTGTGTATTGTCCTTGGTCCAATGTAATTATAATTTAAAGAGTTGAACTTGAACCCAAGTCTTCTGTCTCTACAGTCAACACTCTAATGTAACATAAAATCTATAGATATATATAAAAGCCTAAGTGACCAGTCGACCAGTCGCTATGATTCTGCCACTCCCCAGGCACCGCTCTGGAGGTGCAGCACCCTCGACCCCCGTCACCCCCTCTAGCCACGTCCTCCCCGGGCAGCCCAGACCAAGAGACAGAGGGAGGGGAAAAAGAGACCACAATCTCCGCCCCTAGCGCCCACCTCCTCCTATCAGATCGGAACCACCCCAGGACTTGCAGGACAGCGCATGAAGTGGGTGGCCTTACCGCGCAGCTACCACGACTCACCAGTCCCCCTCCCGGCACCCCTTGGGCACTCACCCCACTTCTCAGAGCCTCAGTCTGCACCCCTAGCGGGGACGTGGGAGCTCCATCCTAGGGACCCACTTCTCCATTGCTGGGTGTGGAAGACCAGGAGATGCGAGGGGTGGTGGTGGAAGACGGGAACAGACGCTCAGCTGACCAGGATGAGTGGGAGAGGCTCCTCCCTGGCTGCCTGCGGCTTCATGCACTACTACATCTCTCAATGAATGTCGGATGCTGGTTTCAGCCTGATCCCCACAGGACACAGTGAGGGACCCCACCAGTGCACAAATCCATGCACCGTGCCTCTAGTAAGGAAATAATAGAAAATAATTCATTTTCTCCCTCCCTCCCTTTCTTCCTTCCTTTCTTCCTTCCTTCCTTTTTTCCTTCTCTCCATCAATCTACCCTCTTATTAATGACTTTTGGCATACATAAAGCAATACAAACAGATAAATTATACTCTCTATTGTCATCAATTTTTATTGAGAAATAACTCCTTCATCCTAATAGTTACTCTTTACCTGGAATCTGATATATTCGCTCATTTAATTTAAAACACTTAAAATTCTTAACTGTGTTTACTATAAATTTATTTGGTTGAAAGATGCCATAAAAATGCTCCAAATCATGTAAGTCACCAAAAATGGTACTTGTGATCACTGGAACAGAGTAGTTACTCAATAAAATACAATTTAGATTCTGAACTCACTAGAATTGCTTAAATATAAAAAGTCAGCTTCATCAACCAGATAACATAGTAATGATAATGGAACATAAAGTAGAATGCATTAGCTGCCTCTAAAGAATACAGATTGACTATAACAGAACAGGAGTAAACAAAGAATTGCAAATACTATCAAAACACAAAAGAGAGCTGTGCAGATAACAAATACTATTGATGTAGTGGGTGCTGGGGCTGCTGGGGGTATCAGAGACACAAACCCGCAGGCCCGGCACCCAGCAGACCCAAGGCCTTCGTGGCAGCACTAAGGAGCAGCAAGCCAAGCGGTAGGAAGCAGCAAGCAGGTGGGCAGTAACAAGGGAGGGGTCCCGGACTGCAAGAGGGCACATGCTGGGCTAAGGGAACCCCCACCCATCCCCAGTGCACAAATTTCGTGCACCGGGCCTCTAGTATATATATAAAAGCCTAAGTGACCAGTCGACCAGTCGCTATGATGTGCGTTGACCACCAGGTGGCATCAACTTGGACAGATGAAAAGAGAAACAGATGATTGAGTCTATGAAAGATCGCAAGCAGGAGGGGCTGAGCTGCAGTTCGCATTGATAGGCCAGGCCATCAGCCCAAATTCTGCCACTCCCCAGGCACCGCTCTGGAGGTGCAGCACCCTCGACCCCCGTCACCCCCTCTAGCCACGTCCTCCCCGGGCAGCCCAGACGAAGAGACGGAGGGAGGGGAAAAAGACCACAATCTCCGCCCCTAGCGCCCACCTCCTCCTATCAGATCGGAACCACCCCAGGACTTGCAGGACAGAGTGTGAAGTGGGTGGCCTTGCCACGCAGCTACCACGACTCACCAGTCCCCCTCCCGGCACCCCTTGGGCACTCACCCCACTTCTCAGAGCCTCAGTCTGCACCCCTAACGAGGACGTGGGAGCTCCGTCCTAGGGACCCACTTCTCCATTGCTGGGTGTGGAAGACCAGGAGATGCGAGGGGTGGTGGTGGAAGACGGGAACAGACGCTCAGCTGACCAGGATGAGTGGGAGAGGCTCCTCCCTGGCTGCCTGCGGCTTCATGCACTACTACATCTCTCAATGAATGTCGGATGCTGGTTTCAGCCTGATCCCCACAGGACACAGTGAGGGACCCCACCAGTGCACAAATCCATGCACCGTGCCTCTAGTAAGGAAATAATAGAAAATAATTCATTTTCTCCCTCCCTCCCTTTCTTCCTTCCTTTCTTCCTTCCTTCCTTTTTTCCTTCTCTCCATCAATCTACCCTCTTATTAATGACTTTTGGCATACATAAAGCAATACAAACAGATAAATTATACTCTCTATTGTCATCAATTTTTATTGAGAAATCACTCTTTCATCCTAATAGTTACTCTTTACCTGGAATCTGATATATTAGCTCATTTAATTTAAAACACTTAAAATTCTTAACTGTGTTTACTATAAATTTATTTGGTTGAAAGATGCCATAAAAATGCTCCAAATCATGTAAGTCACCAAAAATGGTACTTGTGATCACTGGAACAGAGTAGTTACTCAATAAAATACAATTTAGATTCTGAACTCACTAGAATTGCTTAAATATAAAAAGTCAGCTTCATCAACCAGGTGATATAGTAATGATAATGGAACATAAAGTAGAATGCATTAGCTGCCTCTAAAGAATACAGATTGACTATAACAGAACAGGAGTAAACAAAGAGTTGCAAATACTATCAAAACACAAAAGAGAGCTGTGCAGATAACAAATACTATTGATGTAGTGTATAAACCTTACATTTATATCAGTAAGAAAAAGTAAAGAATATAT
>NW_005363099.1:51415-56998 GCF_000412655.1 Myotis brandtii | reverse complement strand
TGTTCTACTTCAGGACAATTCCATGTACATGATTATAAGCATGATTATGAATTAAAGTTGGGGTGGAATAACTATTTCAATAGGACATACAATCTTTAGAAAACAGGAGACCATATAGTTCAATCCTTTTCAAATGGTACTTTCGGGAACCCTAGTGTAGATACCTTATGGACACTGGGTATTAGCAGGAGTAAGGAGAATGGGTAATGGGGATAGAGTAGAGTGGCAGGGATCTGTTTCCTTCTAGTTACACTTCAGTCAGAATAGTTAACCTTTACCTTCTTTTAATTGTGTTTTTAAGAAATATTTTATTTCAACAGATTTCTGGGATTAAAAATTTAAAAACACAGATTTTGTTACACTATCATTACTATAAATGATATATTAGTAATTCACATTTATTAATCTCTTTTCAAATGCCAGGCAGTATATGTAACCTATATTCTCTTATTTAATTTTGTCACAAGCCTTAACAGAAATATATATATTTTTAATTTTACTACTGTAAAAAGTAATGATTAGAGATAACTTGTTCAAAACTTCACTGCAAGTCCAGCAGAGCTGGAATTCCAATGCAAGTCTTCCAGATACTGTTTTTTGATTATTAACCATTCTCCTATTACATACCATTCAAGTACATAACCCAATGAGACTTATAACAAGCAATTACTATCTGATCATGGAATAGGAAATTTGTAGTAATGTATAATAGCAGAGAAAACCTAACTATGAACACTACTAATTATAATTCAAAAGTGTGGAGCCTAGTTTCCCTGGACCCCAACTACCTAAGTTTGATACCCATACTTTGCCACTTAAAGCTGTACCTCAAGTGAATTTATGTAAAACTTTTCAAGAGTATATAGTACATATTAAGTGTTCCAAAGAAGAATGCGTATTATTAAAAAAGTGCCTGTGGTGATTGTTACATTATGCTTCCTTTAATAGAATTCCAAGTACACTGGAATTTGGGAACACATAGGAAGAAATGTTCTCTTTTAGTCTTTGATATACATTGTATGGACATTTTATGAATACTTAAAAACAAAAACAACCTCAAAGAGACTTCAAATTAAACTTGAATTTTGGGGACTGTAAAGTTTTCACTCTAAAGACTTCTTTTTTAAATGATGGGAGACTTAATTTAATCAGCAATCACTTTGAGTCCAGATTTAGAATACAAATAAAATCAGAACCCTTCCAACATTTCCTTCTATCGATTCACAAAGTTTAATGTAAATAGGAATCACTGAGATGGGTACTTTAACTTCTAATTTTAGTTCTCACCATAAATACTTCTGAGGATGAAGATAACCTAGAGAAAACACTGGAAAAACACTGTTCTGAGGGTAAGAAAATTTAGACTTACTAGTTTACCTCATATATATTGAATTATTATTTCTCCTTTGCTCCAAGCAATACATGATGCATTTCTAAAGGTTCTGAATCACCTATATTCAGGTTTAGATGTCAAAGTGAAGGGAAATAGGATGGATAACTTGAAGTGTTATTCACCTGGACAGATGCCAAAGATACTACATGTCATTAGCACTGTGAAATTTCACCTCTGTCATAAAATTATACCAGGAAAAAGATGCATGCTGAGGAGACTGTGTAAGTAAAATTTAACAGAACATTAGTTACAAATAATCAGCCCTTGATAAGTGGGAGTAATGAGAGGGCCTGGGGTAAAACAAATATAAGCCCAAATCATGGATAAAGAAAAATTGCACTAATCTTTTGATTATTGGGGGAAAGATTAATTGGTTAAACCCAGAAGGCAGCTTACTCTAGAACAAAGATGAGGCATCTATTGATTACTGTTGTTTAACAGCCGTGTGGTTCAAAACGTTTTGGCTGATCCACATTTGTATCTGAGGAGAGTAGAGGAAAGGATGTAGGAGGTAAGTGAAAAGGAAAAAGAGGCAAGTTATAATTAGTGCTAATCAGATGCTGTTTAATAGTTGAAGAACCCCTCTGTGCCTTAGCATAGCTAGTTTGCATTCCTTAAGTGCTCTGTGGATATAAGAATGCAAAATACTGAATTATTGGTATGTAGGACAAGGTAACTTCTAACCATCTTAATTTCTGGGTACTCACCCATGTGTATAGTCTACTTTGTCTATATAGATTCCAATAATAACTCTATAGACTCTAAAGTAGCTAATCTTAAATTTCCTTTTGTATATCATATTGTTGCCAGATAAATTAGTGGGTCCGATTTCCCCATCAGTAAGGGGAGTGGGATTGCTCTTGCGATAAATTGAGAAAATGAATTTTCTAAGACTTGCATATGAGAGTGAATGGCTTTTATTGGAGTGGAATTATATTTATTTGGTTTCAAAGTCTCATGCCCCTTCACCCATATGAAACTGAAAATTTTTCAAAGAAAAAAATAACAATGAATCTAATATACCAATGTAAAGTATCAATAAAACTGGTTTTTGGTATATTATCTCAATTTATTCAAAGTAAAAAATTGATAAAAATTTATGTATGTTTATCACAATTAAGATATAATGAACTTGTGTTTCGAATATATTGATATATTTTAAAATAGCTTGTAAGGTATTTGATGCTCAAAGTGGTCTTCAATTCTTAAATTTTTCGGTTGCAGGATTTTTTATTGTAAAAATGAATTACTATATCTTTCTTTCTCTATATAAAGTATTAAATAATTTTTACAAATGTGCCTATTAGACAAAAGAGATCTTTCTTATTTTAATTTGAAGGTGTGGAACTTCAAATTAAAACTTTGCAGATCAGGGGATTCATGTGATAAATAGTTTAAAAAGAATGATTTCAGACATCAGAATTAGTATCTCCTACCAAAATAAAAAATACCTCGCAGATTTTTTTAGCATACCATACAGGTTTTAATGCAACAAAATCAGATTTTGCCTCTAAGACTTATAGGGCTATCTCATTTCCAAGGTTCTTTCTCTCTCTCTCTCTCTCTCTCTCTCTCTATATATATATATATATATATATGCCAACAAAGGGAGCAGACCCATCTTGTAATGTGGAACATTAATAGATCAAATGATCCATATCCGAATTCCAACATATTTCTCATTTGTTTGACACAAATCTTTCTGGCATTGACTGATTAGAAATACAAACATAGGGCAAATATAAATGTTTAATAAATTTGACTTGGGAAACTAAACACATGAGATAATATACAGATTATTGTAGAATTGTTTACCTGAAACCTACATAATTTTATCAACCAATGTCATCTCAATAAATTCAATTAAAACAACAAATTCAAATAAAATAACATCACAGAAAAAAAAAAAGATTCTTAAAATTATACACAAGATGGTAGGAGGCATTTTGTTTGCCCTGTCTTTCACTTAACTAAAACCAGAGAGGTCACTTTGAAGAGAATATTTTAAACCACTTTTGTAAAAAAAAAAGGTCTGTGTGTTCCTGTGTATGTGTGCATGCACACATGCTTTTAGTTTATAAATTCATTAAATACTAGAGGCCTGGTGCACAAAATTTCATGCATGGGAGCGGGGTCCCTCAGCCCGGCCTGCACCCTCTCGCAATCTGGGACCACTGGCTCCTAACTGCTCGCCTGCCTGATCTTCCCTAAACCCTCTGCTTGACTGCCTGATCTCCCCTAACCGCCTCTGCCTCAGCCCCTGCCACAGCAGCTTCATCCTGAAAGACATCCAGAGTGACATCCAGAAGGTCGTTTGGCTGTTCAGTCTAATTAGCATATTATACTTTTATTATTATAGACTAGAGGCCCAGTGCACGAAATTCGTGCATGGGGGGTTATTCCTCAGCCTGGCCTGCACCCTCTCCAATCTGGGACCCCTGGGGGATGTCTGAATGGCAGTCATCTTGTGGTGGCCATCTTGTGGCAGCCATCTTGTGACGACGTTGCACGCAAGTGTGCGAGGAACACCTAGGCTTTTATTAGTATAGATTAGATTAAATCTTCCAGCACTTTGTTCTAATCTTTCCTTCCTAGCATTTTGCATCTGTCCAATAATGTTCTCGCTTATCTTTGTCATATGTTCATAATACTTCTGGAATTTGGTAGAGAAAAGAAGAAAAAAATTATTAAATAACTAATTTATCCTTTTCTTCCTCCAATACTCTCCTCACTCAAATTATGAAGTGTAAAACTTGAAATGTGTAAGAGTATATGACTATCTGGTATATTCATACTTGGCCTGAAATGTAACTATTTCAACCTAATTCCAGTCTCAGCCCACCTCCTTAAATGTGCTTCATACATCACTTCTACTACTGATTATTCCCTAGGCAGTAACACACCGTATTACTAAATGTTCTATCTCTAAAAATATAGATGTCTCGTGTAATCTCAAAAACTGTTAGAAAACAAATAGTAGGCTATTCAGCTGTCACCCTGACTTCTATGCTATTCTATAAGAGAATAATTTTCTGTTATTTGGCACAAGTATCTTACTCCCTAGAAATAAAACTTTCCTTGAGGTGTGAGCATCTCCTCCCTCTCAAAGTCAATAGGAGTTAGATTGTGTGTTGAAGGGCTAAATTGAAGTGGTGAATGCCACATAATTTTGCTAACAGCCATTCATCTTCCCTGTGTTTTACTGCATTCCAATTTTCTAACATTTTTTTATGAAATATTTCAAGCAAAAATATATATACAACATAAGAATTATACATATCACTTAGGTCTATCAAATGTTAATATTTTACATTTTTTGAATTCTTTATTTTTAAAGAAATAATGGATGACAGACTCAGTGGAAGTCTTTTCTCTTTCTTGTCCTCTCCCATTGTTGCCCATTTCCCCCTAATTATACTGCAATTATGAATTATTTTAAATCCCCAATTTTACACTGACATTTAAGTAATATGTGTATATATATATATATAATATTATACAAGGTGGGGCAAAAGTAGGTTTACAGTTGCAAGTTCTCAGATCACAGTTACTTCTTGTATTATTATTTATTAATTATTGTATTATTTTCCATACAAACAATATAAAGCTACTTTTGCTCCATCCTGAATGTACACAATATATAGAATTGTATTGTGCATGCTAATTTTTTAAATATTTTAAAAATTACTTTCAGAGCCATGGCCGGTTTGGCTCAGTGGATAGAGTGTCGGCCTGCGGACTGAAAGGTCCCAGGTTCAATTCTGGTCAAGGGCATGTACCTTGGTTGCAGGCACATCCCCAGTGGGAAGTGTGCAAGAGGCGGCTGATCGATGTTTCTCTCTCATTGATGTTTCTAATTCTCTATCTCTCTCCCTTCCTCTCTGTAAAAAATCAATAAAATATATTTTTTAAAAAAATTACTTTCAGAGAAAGGAACGGAGAGGGAGATAGAGAAAAATCAATAATGAGAGTCATTGTCCGACTACCTCCTGTATGCCCCCTACTGGGGATTGAGCTAGCAACTGAGGCATGTGCTCTGACAGGGAATCGAACCGTGACCTTCTGGTTCATGGGTCGATGCTCAACCACTGAACCACACAGGCCTGGTGTGTATGTTAAATTTTATATAAATTGTATATTTTCTTTTATTTTCATTTTCTCAATATTATATTATGGAATGTTATTTTTTT
>NW_005363099.1:49525-50453 GCF_000412655.1 Myotis brandtii | reverse complement strand
ATTCCGGTCAAGGGCATGTACCTGGGTTGCGGGCACATCCCCAGTGGGAAGTGTGCAGGAGGCGGCTGATCGATGTTTCTCTCTCATTGATGTTTCTAACTCTCTATCTCTCTCCCTTCCTCTCTGTAAAAAATCAATAAAATATATTTAAAAAAAATTACTTTCAGAGAGAGGAACGAAGAGGGAGATAAAGAAAAATCAATAATGAGAGTCATTGACCGACTGCCTCCTGTATGCCCCCTACTGGGGATTGAGCTAGCAACCAAGGCATGTGCTCTGACGGAATTGAACCGTGACCTTCTGGTTCATGGGTCAATGCTCAACCACTGAACCACACAGGCCTGGTGTGTATGTTAAATTTTATATAAATTGTATATTTTCTTTTATTTTCATATTCTCACTTAATATTATATTATGGAATGTTATTTTTTTGAAACATTGAAATCTAGTTTATACATCTTAAGTGTTATATAGTACTCAATTATATCAATATCCAAAAATGTATTTATCATTTTGTTAAATATTTAGGTCGTTATTAATTATTGTCATTTCTAACAATACTCCATGTTGCACACATGTATAAGATTTTCTTTATTAGTGGACTCCATAAACTTTTTATCATGACCAATAATAACAAGTATACATAATATTATTATGACTCCACCTCCCAAACCAAGGCATACAAACACACTCACATTCACAAACTGAAACAAAATATTCACTGTATATTAATTATTCTTTTTGCTTGATCATTAATTTTATTCTATAACTGTTACAGAACTTATCAGGCGACCAAAAAATACACAGGATTACTTGGAGATACAGGAAAAACCCATTTATTTTCAGATGTTTCACATGTACTAGTACAGTGACTCAGGAAAGACTGTTTCTCTCCAAATCCTGAGCAAACCAATATGGAGGAAGCTCT
>NW_005363099.1:37974-49420 GCF_000412655.1 Myotis brandtii | reverse complement strand
AGACCACACCTAAAGGCCTGACCTGGTGCCAGCGCTGATAACCCCCTCCGAGGGTTGTGTATTGTTCATGGTTTATGGCCTCTGTGAAATGTGAGTATTTAGGTAAACCGGTCTTGCAAGATCAAATTGTGGAGAAAGGGGCAGTGACTTAATTATAGGCTATCAAGAATGTACATTAGGTTATTGGCACAGGTTCAGATTGCTAGCCCTCCAAAAATTTATTTTCCCCATCATAACCAGTAATGAGATCATAAAATCACATTTTAAAAAACATTATTCTAAGAATAAACTTAGAAGAAAAATTGCCTGTTCATAGACTATACTTCAAAATAACAAGTCTACTTATAGAAAAGTTCTTCCATAATAAGGCAAGATAAAGAATTCCATTACCAATAGTCTTCCAAAGTAAAGCATGGTAAAGAATTTTGTTACCAATGGTGACCCAACTATTGAGAGAGAGAAAAAGTAATAATGCTAAATATGCGACCTGAATAGCCAAACTGAATGGCTCTATTGTTCATTTTTTTATTGAACTAAAATGTTTCTTTTTACTTTAAACATTTTTATCAAAAATTTGAGAACTGATTGTAAACAGAACTCCTTTTTTCTTCTGTCCTTAAAAATATCATTCTTATCTAAATCTGGAGAACCACCCTATCTATTCTATAACCTACCCTATTTCATTGGTCTCTACCCACCAGCACTTTCTATTCAACTAAGCAGAAACATATTTTGTTGTGTTGATTCTTTTTCTAAAAACTGCACTTGATAAGAATTTAAAATTCTCTAGCTGTTATTTTTCTTACTGTATAATATTAATGCAGTCATTTCCATTGTATGCTATAATAACACTCAGAACATATTGCTTACAACAGTAACATTTTCATTAGATTAGTAGTTTTGCACTTGAAATGGAATGCATTATAACATTTGGCTTTGTCGCAAAGCAATACAACATAGAGCACCAGTCACATTTTCTCTCCATAAACTTAAATCTCCACCGATTACTAAAACAAGAAGTGCAATAGTCTACAATCTGACAAATATGTAATATATAAAGTTTCTCTATACCAATGCTATGCAGAATTACTTTGATTAATTTACACTCACCTCTAGTAAATAGTCATTTCCAACCCCATAAGTGGGAATTTATAGAAAGGCACTGTCAACTTGTTGATCGCATAGCTCTGCAACTTGTGGGTTTTCCAAGGCATTTATTTAGCATGTCTATCATAGTGTGATTCTATTTCTGGAAAACAGGGGGCATGTTGTGAAAAGGTATACCATACAGAGATAGTTCCATTAGGAAAAAACACTTGTACCATTTTCTTTAATTCTGTCTTTGCTTATTTTAATTTGAAACAATCTGAATGAATACAACATTAATTTCCAAGTTATACTGCACTGACAATGTACCATACTTCTCACCTGAAGGCATAAACCTTCATGACATCCTAATCATTTTCACTGCAACTGATGCCTGTGCTATAAACCTTGGATTAAAATAGTAGGTGGAGAATAAACAGCAGGAGCAGATGAATTCCTATAAACAAATGATCTCTATTTGAATGCAAATATCCCCATTAATAAAGAATGAGAGAGGAAACATTTTAAAAATCAGCAATATATTAAAGTGAATTATTTCTGAGCAGGGCTTATTCTCCACCAGCTCTATAATGAGCTATTTCTTCATATGTTGGTAACTAATTATTACATAATTTTGTATGTATTTTTAATATCCATAAACTATGGATTTGATCTTTATTTCCTGTCAGAGTCTTTGAAAATAATTTGCAGAAACACATTTAAACTGCTGGGTTTCATGCTAAGTAGGAAACAATGGGTTGAAGACTTAATTTACTCTGCAAGTTAGAAGATCAATAACAGTCTTTAATATAATGTAGTGAAAATGAGAATTTGAAAAGCCTGTATCTTGCCTTCTTTAAAGATATATGAAGATACTAAATTTTACAATAGTACTTCATCATGGATAGCAATCTAGTGGTCAATATGTAATGTGTGATTTTTCAAGATACTATATTTTGGATGAACTGTAGAACTTTTATTTTAAAAAATGCAACAAAGTGGGAGTCATCACTTTGTTAACTGCGTATTTTATAGCAGGAGATAAAGAAGGGAGTAATGGATTTAGATGCTAATATTTTGGTCAGTTTGTGGTAGACACTGTTATCCCGCTTCTGCTGGCTTCACAATTCTTTGCAATCTAAGCCTAAACCTTATCTCTTGTTCCTTGATCTATGTCTTGTCCTTGTTCAGTCTGTGCCCTTGCATATGCTGTTTTCTTCCTAAATTGTTTCCCACATTGTCATATAGGCAAGCTCTTGCTTGTATTTAACACCCAAGGTCAAGTGTAACCTTCTTATCATAGACTTCCCTGCTTCCATTGCTATAAATATTTCTTCTGATTCAGTGATAAGTAGATGATTGAGTCACTAGTGCTTTAGCCATGCCTTTATTAGATTGACATTTTATCTTATATCTGTCTTTATTTCTACCATACAAGGTTTTGAATTCTTGAAGTATCCCTTTCTTTGTTTATTTGTCCTTAATCTCCTTTATCTGTTTCTCTTTCTCCATTTGCTTTCTGATAAATACTGCAGTTATTTTCTCAAAATACTTCCCAAGGTTCTGTTTTTAAAAAACACTTTCTTCCTAGGCAATTTAACCTATCACATGTTTCTCAAATGTACATCAAAAAACCCAAACAACTTTTTGAAATTAGATCCATTTCCTGATGTTTCAAAAATACTTCAGATTCAACAATCCCTAAAACACAGTTCTGTCCCCCAAACCTACTCCATCTTAGAGACCTATGATTCCTTGGTTTCAGTAAAATTCTGTAATTGAAACTAACATAACCATATCATTTAAGGAAAGAATGTATGATGATAATATCTTTCTAAAGATCATGTTAAGCAAAATAGTTGTTTTGTCAATTAAATGGTAATCAGAATGTTTGCACAAGCATTATTTTACAGGCCCTCTGGATGGTCCACAGATCATAGAAAACATCTATGACTACCCCAGATCAACTGCCATCAGATGACCATCGTGGGACAACTGACCTCATCCTCATTCTAGGCTCTACACCCACCCAAAGGTCCCTATATAAGCCAGCCACAGGAACTCCGCTGGGAACTCGACTTCTCTTTTCTGGTCAAGTCCCTTGTGTGCAAGATCTTCTCAATAAACTCTATCTGCTTGATCTTGTACTGAGTTCAGTGCTCATTTCTATGACATTGAAACTCAAGAACCTGGCAATTAAGGCCCAGTCACACTTTGACATCTTCCTCTTTTAAACTTCTCTTATATGGCAAGCAGTATGCATTTATCCCTTGATCATCTCAGTAATCTAGATATATCTTGCCATTTCTGTTGCCACATTCATAGTTCAATTTATCATCATCTCTTAACTGGAAATTATAATAGTCTCTTAACTGGTATCCATTCAGAAACTCTGGTTTTATAGAGTTCCTTCTTGATACAATGCAGCTGGTGTGAAATGTTAAATTATAAATCTGATAGGAGGAAATCACATTTGGGAATATTTTAATTTACTTTAACAGAGACATTTCTTTGTTATGCAAATATTCTTGTAATAGCCAAATAGTCTTTCAAAGGAAATGTCATCAAGAGAGAAAGAGTTTTAGTTTATTGAAATAAGGAAATGCAATAATTATTCAAGTAAATAATTCTCTATGAAGTGTTTATGCATCCATCTCATAAGATACACTTGATGAATCTTTCACGTGCACACTTGAGATGTTTACATTCTAAACAACCACAAATGCTCTGAGAGTCCTCACTTTGTATCTTGCAAATAAATGGAATGTTTTCCTTGGGAAAAAAAATTGCACTGTAGTCACATCAATATCATTAATACTTAAAATGTCATTTACATTTGTAAGCAACCTGAATAATTAAAAAATGCAAATTTAGCTTACTTAGGAGTAATAACTTAACATGTAAGTTTTATGAGCTAAATTTTATTACTTATTCATAACATAATAACAATTAAAACAACAACAACAAAAACAAAGTACTCTCACAAAAATGTAAGTCAATATGTAAACAAGTGGCCCTACAGTAATTTCAGCAGTATGAGACACTTTCTTCTTTTCCTGTTATGGTAAAAAGATTTATTAGGAAAATATTCACTGCTTCCAACAAAACAATAAACAACAAAAAAATCAAACAAACAAAAAACCCCAAATAAGCAAACAAAAAACCCAAGCCACTGTCTTCAAAATGAAATGAACTTACAGAATCATTTTCTTAACTCAATATTACCTCATTCAATTATTGAGCATACTATAAACCATAAAAATGTTGATTTTTCAGAAAATCAATCTTGGAAGTAAACAGTAGCTTTTTCTAACTTCAATCTAAAATTGGCCTCTTGTTGTATTCTATTATTTGAATAGCATACTGTAAAACTGAAGCTTAATAAGGAACATCGAACATAGTCCCCTATGTTTTCAAACCAATTGAACTTCAATATTCAGGTAAAAAGAAATGCATAGTCTGCTTAAAACATTATCCACCCTATATAATAAAAGCCTAATATGCAAATTGTCCCCTCAGACAGTCGTTGGACTGGGAGTTCAACCGAGATACCAGGAGTTCTACCGCTCACTAGGGCAGTGGTTCTCAACCTGTGGGTCGCGACCCCTTTGGGGGTTGACTTTCACAGGGGTCGCCTAAGACCATCGGAAAACACATATATAATTACATATTGTTTTTGTGATTAATCTCTATGCTTTAATTATGTTCAATTTGTAACAATGAAATTGGGGGTCACCACAACATGAGGAACTGTATTAAAGGGTCGAGGCATTAGGAAGGTTGAGAACCACTGCACTAGGGCATATGCTGACCACCAGGGGGAGGCACAGAACATGGTGGGTGCCAGTGACATGCTGTGACCTCTCGCTGGCTACCTGGGGGCAGGGGTGATGGGGATGGAGGTGCAGTGAGAATGTGGGGTGTCCGCCAAGCTCGTTCTCACTCCCCTTGCTACCCTCTTCCAGGACACCAGGGCTCGCAAGCCAGGGAAGCCCCCACGCTCAGGTGCCAGGCACCTGTGAGGAGCCCGCCACACAACTATGTGGCATCTTCTGGGTGAGCCAGGCTACAGCCTCCAGTACCACAGGGGCTGGTCAGGCTCCCCCTGGGTTCATGCAGGAGCTGGTCTGCAAGGACGGCCGGGAGAGAGCACGCTGCCCACCCGGCTTCCGTGCGGCACACTTGGTGGCCCAGAGGCCCAAGCTGTGCCCTGGCCCGCAGCATCTGGCTGCACTCACCGCATCTCCGTGCGGAGACTTGGGCGCCGTGACTCAGGTGGGGGGAGTGCATGGGGGTGCAGGGGCCCAGGTGCTGCCCAGGGCCCCGAGGTCAGCTGGGACCTGCCCTTCCATGCCAGATGCTTATGCTTTGATTGCTGGCCAGGCTTAGGGACCCCACCCAAATCAAAAAATCAAGAAAAGAAGTGATGCCAAAATTTCTGATCAGGTCTGAGTTCATTGTCTTACAAAATCGAATGAATGAGTTCATAGACAAAGATGGTAAGCGGAATCAAAGTTTATTGAGAGGCAGACAGACTCCTTACAACAGACAGGGATGAGCCCCAAGTGGGTTGCCCCTGAAGCTCTTTGTCTGATATATGTATGCCTTGCTAGCTCTTGACTGGTATTTTCAAAGAATTCTGCCTTAGCAACATCCATACATTTTAAAGCTCACATATCTCTCTGGTGCCTTTCCTTCCTGCCCAGCTGGTGGCCCTATCAACTCCCACCTAGTTGGGTCTAGTCTTCTCTGCCCAGCCTGGTTGCCTTAGCCACTTCTACCTAGCTGGGTTCAGGATCTTAGAAATTGTTTCTAGAAAGAGGGACAAATAATCTGGCATTTACCTCTATTTTGATGGCATGCAAACAATTTCTGTTTTGTTTTGTGTGTTTTTTTAAGTTTCATGGATAAGCTACAGCTTGGACATAGGAGTACAAATTGGTAAATTCTCTTAGGAAATTTATTGGCAATGACTAAGTATGAAAATATTCTTATTTTATCATCCTATAAAATGTATTTTTGAAACATATTTGATACATATTTTATGTATATTTTATTTCATATATATTCCTTTTAAATAAAGATACAAAACTAAAAGTTACTCTGAGAAGAGATACTTAGCCCACTCTTCTTGCTTTTCATCCATTTTCATTTTGCTAAGCTTTATCAGATACAGTAATGGCATCTTTCAAAATGCCTTAAAGCAAAATTTCAATCAGTAAGCAAGAGAGATTTTTAAATTTTATCAAACATAGATATGACACTGATGAATGATTCCACAAAATGAATGATATCTGACCATTTTCTATGACTAAAGCAGTACTGGAAATGAAAATCTAAACTGACAGAAATACTGTTGTAGTGATTCATGTTTCTGATCAAATTCCCCCACCCAAAAAGAAAAATATTTTGCTATAAAAGAAATAATAGTTACTCCTATTTAAAATTTTCTCTTCTGATTGTAACAGCAACAATGAGATTTTCTTTTAAGCCTTTGATGCATTCATTGTATGTTTGTAATTGTTTAAAAAATCAATATAATTAAAACAAATCACACTACATAAAAGTTCTGAGAAACAAATGGCAATATAATTGAATTGTTAAAAATAATTTTTGAAATATATAATATTTTGAGAAATTTTTACATAGACAATCAGATAATATGCAAATAGAGAGAATTTTATTTCATCCTTTCCAACCCATAGAGCTTTTACTGATTTTTCTTACCTATTTCACTAATTAGGCCTTTAGTACAACACTGAATAGGTATATCTTTGTTTTCTATGGAAGAGAAAGGCTTTCACTCTTTCTCCATTATACATTCCAGTGTTACAGATTTATGGAATCATGGTTTGTTAATAAGGAGAAATCTGAAAATAGTTCTACTGTAGTATTTAAATACTGGTGGCTTTAGGCCTAAGTTTGCACCATATCAATGTTTTATATTACTGCTTAAAAATGTTTGGGCTAGCCCTAGTCTGTTTGGCTCAGTGGATAAAGTGTTGGCCTGTGGATTGAAGGGTTCTGGGTTTGATTCAGGTCAAGGGCACATGCCCGGGCTGGGGACTCAACCCCTAGTTGGGAGCATGAAGGAGGCAGTCAATCAATGATTCTTATCATTGATGTTTCTATCTCTCTCTCCCTCTCTAAAATCAATAAAAATATATTTTAAAAAATATGTTTGGACTAGCTTTTAAACATAAAATATTTTATTTAAAAAATCTTATATCCATGTAAAAGAATGGAGCAGTTGCTAGCTGGCCCAAATTCCTGCATGGAATAACTACACAATATTTTAAAAAGGGATATTTACTTTTCAGTTTTCTGAAACAGTCACCTGATACATTTAATTAACTTAAATTACTAATTGGATCTCTGTAGTATTGAATCTGTGACTCATATTCAGACTGTTCTTTTAATTTCATAGGTGAGAAAGTAAAAAGTAGAGTGTAATTGTGATTAGGGACTGGTGAGTTCACCAAAATGATGGTGATGGAGGCTGTCTAGAATAGAAATCTTCTGCTTTAATTTATTTTTGCACTAGTTATGGTAACTTTTCCATTCTGACTGCTTGAAAAATGTAAACAACAGTTTTTAATTATTCTAACCCCTAAATCACATTTTAAAAGAAATTTAGGCCTTTCTAAAATTGACATTCGTTTTATTATGATGAAGTTTCTGGGCCAGGAAATATGTGCCAGATTATATTCCAATAATTTAATGAATAATAATATAATATTTTAAATTCCTGAAATTCACTCAATTTTTAGTATAATACTAGAGGCCTAGTGCATGAAATTCGTGCACGAGTGGGGTCCCTAGGCCTGGACAGCGATCAGGGCCTATTGGGGCCATCTTGCCCAGTCCTTATTTGGGCCGGGCTGGTCGTGGCCTGCTGACTGCCTACTGAGTCCTGTGGGCCTGCTGGCTGCTCGCCAGGGGGAGGGACCAGGGGGGTTGGCTGGCTGTGGGAGGTTGGCTGTGGGAGTGCACTGACCACCAGGGGGCAGCTCCTGCATTGATTGTCTTCCCCCTGGTGGTCAGTGTTCGTCATAGCGACTGGTCGACTGGTCATTCCGGTCATTCGGTTGTAACGGTCACTTAGGCTTTTATATATATAGATGATAAGAAGGAGACCTTAATGATCAATGAAATCAGTTTTTTAAAAAGCTGTAATTTGTGTCCAGGAATATATCAATAAGATAAAAGCATGGATTTTTTATTATTTACTTTTGTAGATAAGGGATTTTGGTGCTTCATTTTTGGACATGCACTTATTTTTAAAAGTTTTTAATATAATCATATCTACTTGAGCTTTAGTGCTCAGGAAAAAGTAAAACATAGCCGTCCCCAAACACAGCAGTTCATTTCCTTTTAATAGGAGCATCCATCCTTTCTAAACCCATCGTCTGTCCTAATTTAATGGCCAGGCAAACCTAGGTTACAGATAGTTAAGTCTCTTACCCAAGTTCACAAAGTAATTCAGAGTGCATGAAACATAAACACTGAAACCTTTTTCACAAAGCTCCCAGCCATGGCTCCCAGACTTCCCACTGATTTCATTTTTTATCTCTTTTTTAGAATCTGTCACCACCCATTGGAAAACATATTTCAATATTTCATAATCCTTTCTTTTGACTGATTTGTAGATAAATTGTGTCTCTGTTCTTATTTATTAGCTGATATTAAATATGATATTTAACTCTATAGCTATGTCATTTAACTTTAAAATGTGTTTTGAGATAAATTTTGCATAATAAATGGTGTAAAAAGTAACATTTTATTGTATTGTATTATGACCAGTCATTAGGCTTGGTGAATTGCTTCTTCTTGCTAATGTTTGTGTAAAATTAAAAACACTAAATTGAGATAATCATGCATGAATCATGCATGAGGCATTAACAATGGAATGTTGGAAACAAAGCTGGTATCTATTGAGCTATAACCAGTCAAAATGGAAAAAAAAAAAAGCAATGTATGATAATTTCAATTCCTCTGGAAAGAAAATCAGTATTGTTTCTATTCTAACTATATTAATGCAGTACAGTATAATTAGGAAACATATAAATGTGAGTGATTCCATTCAGGTGAACTGAAAATCAGTGTTCTTAAAGAATCATTATTTTTAAGTAATAAAAGGTGTGTTAACTAGAAAGCTCTGCTTCTTCAACTTTTTAAATAAAAAGTTGAAAAAAATAAAGAGTAAGTATAAGACTACTGCAGCTTAATCCCATGACATGCTCCTAATAGATACAAATTTATTCATAATACATTTGCCCTTGGGAGCTTTGGAAAAGCTTACAATACTTATTCATGCCAATAGTCATTTCATTCATCTGTTACAATTTTGGTTGTTTTCCTGTCTACTGACTTTTAAAATTGAGATTGTGCATTGTGCCTACTCCCTCCTCTGCAAACACTGACCCTTAGCTTTTGTGGCACTAACCATCTGGAACTGTCTGCCCTCTTCTCTTCACATCACTGGAAGTCTAATTCACTGCTTGCTAAAGCACAAAACTCCCATTTAGCTCAGTAGGAGTTTAAAGAAAGATGAGTGGTAGATTGAACACTCATGATCACCTGCCCAGTTTGAATCACAGTCAAAATATTACCACTATTGTGAAAAGAGTCTGCCATGTTAAGAATAAGTGCATAGTCAAAGAAAATAGAGATCAACGATACCATATCATATATTCATATTTTATGTCACATTCATATCCATCAGTTGGAAACATATCCTTCCAGGTTGCATTTCTCTGATAGGCAAGAATTTTACATTTCAGCCAGAGTCATATCCCTTGACTGAAGACAATAAGTAGCTTCATAAAACCACTCATAGAGGTAAGTACTCTCAATAGTGTTGGTCCAAGATAGTCCTTTTTTCATTGACTAATCCTATATAATAAAAGCCTTATATGCTAACTTTCTGGTCGTCCACTCAACCAATCAAAGCATAATATGCTAATGATATGATAAGGCTGTTCAACCACTCGCTATGATGTGTACTGACCACCAAGGGGCAGACCTCCAATTGGTAGGTTAGCTTGCTGCTGGGGTCTGGCCAATTGGGACTGAGTGAGACGGGCCAGACATGCCCTGGAGCCAACCTGTGTTCCCTCCCTGGCTGGCCAAACTTCCATGTCCCTCCCCGGCCCTGATCTTGCATCAGTGGGGTCCCATGGCCTGGCCTGTACCCTCTTGCAATCAGGGACCCCTAGGGGGATGTCGGAGAGCCAGTTTGGACCCGATCCTCCAGGCCAGACCGAGGGATCCCACTGGTGCACCAGGCCTCTAGTTACCATAATATTTGTTATGATTCTTTTGGGTTCAAGGAAGAAAGATACTCTCAGATTACAAGAGTTTTTAGAACTATTTACTAATAAATGTTGACAATACAGCCAAGTTTTTTAATAACCCAGCATAAGCAACACAACCAGGATTCAAAGGAAGAAATAACCCTCACTGTATCTAGGGCTTTCAGAGCATATACCTTAAAGGTTACAAACATACCTCATAAATATTGACGTTTTGAGCAATAAAGTGAGTATAGCAATAAAATAAGTGGTAATCTTGTTGGTGGAGGGTCTCACCTTCCACTTGTAAAAACTGCAATACCTGTGAAGATCAATAAACTGAAGCACAATAAATCTAAGAGTAATCAATTGAGATATACCTGTATGTATATATATCTACACTAATAAAAGAGAAACATGGTAATTGCGTACGACCCACTACCCTTTTCATTGGCTAATCAGTGAGTATATGCAAATTAACTGTCAGCCAAGATGGCGGCCGGCAGCCAGGCACTGAAGCGAGCAGGGAGGCTTGCTTGCAGCAGATTCCAACATTCACCGCCTCACTTGCCAGCCTCTCAGTTGCAACTCTAAGCAACTATATACTATGTTGCAAATAAGAAGCTAAACAAAACCCCAGAAAAGGGCTTCCATTCAGCCGGGCTCGGACCGCAACATTGTATCTATGTTTTCAGCAGCAAGGCCTCAAAGCTAAAACTGGCCCAGAAAAAAAAAAAAAAAAGAGAAGAAAACAAGGAGCGGTTGGAAGCTTTAGTCACTCGCCAGCCGGAAAACAGCCCTCAGCCCCTCACCCAGACTGGCCAGGCACCCCAGTGGGGACCCCCACCCTGATCCAGGACACCCTTCAGGGCAAACCAGCCAGCCCCTACCCATGCACCAGGCCTCTATCCTATATAGTAAAAGGGTAATAGGCCTCCCAGCACCGGGATCAGCGGAGCAGCGAGGCTCCCGGCACCGGGATCAGCATGACAGGGGGCAGCGCCCAAACCCCCTGATCGCCCTGTGGCTCTGTGAGTGACAGGGGGCAGGGCCACAACCTCCCTATC
>NW_005363099.1:33036-36667 GCF_000412655.1 Myotis brandtii | reverse complement strand
CAGCCTCCTCTGTGGTGCAGCCATCTTGGGTTATGGAAACCCTGCCTCTGCTGTGGGCACAGCTATCTTGTGTTATAGAAACCCCACTTCCTTTGTGGGCACTACCATCTTTGTGATGGTGTGATGGTCAATTTGCATGTTCACTCTTTGTTAGATAGGACATTATTATTGATAGTCCTAAAAAGCATTGTCTCCGACCATGGGGCATGCCAGCATGTATATGTCTGTTGTAGACTAATGACTCCTTCCAAAATTATCCATATTGTAATCCTCAGAACTTGGAATATATTATCTTACTAGAGGCCCTGTGCACGAATTCGTGCATGGGTGGGGTCTGGCCCACCCGCCCCACTTGGGGCCAATTAGGCCTGGCTGGCCAGGGGGAGGGGCCATGGGTGGTTGGCCTACTGGCCCTGCCCCCTGGTCGAACTCCCAGTTGAGGGGACAATTTGCATATTAGCCTTTTATTATATAGGATTACATAGGATGTGGCAAAAGAGGCTTTGCAGGTGTAGTTAAGTTGAGGATCTTCAGATGGGGAGAGTATCCTGGATTATCCAGGTGGGACCAATATAATCACAAGAGTTCTTATAAGACGGTGGTTCTCAACCTTGGCTGCACATTAGAATCACCTGGGAATCTTTTTAAAATCCTGATTTCTGGGCCTCATCCTCCGGAAATTCTGTTTCTTTGTTACTAATGTTGTGGCCCCACCCCATAACAAAGAAACAGAATTTCCGGAGGATGAGGCCCAGAAATCAAGATTTTAAAAAGATTCCTAGGTAATTCTAATGTGCAGCCAAGGTTGAGAACCACTGGTCTATGCTCTTGTTCACAACAGGTGAAAATAATTATTCTGCAATTTTGTATCCATGTAAAATGTTCTGTCACTCTCACAGTTTGGAATGTGTAGATTTACATTGCCTCCTACCTACCTCATTTGGCCATATCAAAAGCTGTCAGTGGTGTTCTCTACTTTCAGTATTCCTATATTAGGATATTTTTTATTGAAGATGCAGAAGCACAAGTTTAAAGATCAGGCTAACTTAGGCATTACTTGAGGTGCACAATTTCAATGTCATTAGAAATATGTTTCTTGCTTTCTACTTTCATTAGTGTTGCTTGATTCTCATGCATTTGAGGACTTCTAGCAACTCTGGATTAACATCATTCTTACAGTTACCAAACTTAATACAAGAGAATGAGAGCCTCTCTTCCCATGGTTCCCACATGATTCTCCACACAGAGATTCATCCTGAAAACTTTGTGCATTGGTTCTACTGGACCCAATTGGCACAACCTTTGAGATGAAGAAAAAATCGTAAAAATAGAGAGAAAATATGATACCTTCATGAATCACATAAACAGACTAATTAAAGAAATTATGGTTCTCAAGGAGAAAATCAAATATAACTTGCAGAAAAATTGGGTAGATACCTTTTTTATAGCAACAAATACCCATTGTAACTACTTAAAATGTACTATGGTAAGTGATGTGAAATGCTAAGTAATGTATATGATAATTAAGGATTATCAGTGTAAAAAGACCTTCTAAATTCTATCCCTGATTGCATTGTTCTGCTGGTATTAAAAGCTCCAATATTATTTACTGATTTAATTTCCAAACTTCTTTCAGGAGAAGTGAATTGTGAGAATGTGAAAATAGAGAATGAGCCTTACTCCCCTTCTGAGAATGTTTGAATTAGCTCTATGATGTGCTTATAAACTTTCAAGGAAACTCATGCAGCAGTTCTCTATAAATCCGCCAAGAGCCTTAGGACTGGCATGCAGGACATGAAAAGCATTGTCACATATCAAGATTTTGTTATGATTTTCTTATGATATCCATGACGTCTGATCCAATTATTTTATAAATATCTTGTTATCAGATTGAAGAAATGAATATTCTAATAAACCAACCATTTCAGATATGAAATTATAATTTTTTTGTATTTGAATTTTTACCAAATATTTAAAATATGCCAAAGATACTTAATATACATATACTCAGCATTTAATTTGTAAATAATATGGAAATTTTTTGATGCAAGCTGAATATTATTTCCAGTAAACTGTTGATTGCTGCTTGTTTATAAATGTGGCCTCCCTATCTCACCAATCCACATATGTCTCTTGAGAAGTTAATAGTTTCAAGATGATAATAGGTGATCTAGAAAAATACCAATAATGACATCTAAACTAAAGAAATAACATTTATATTTGTTTTTACCTTTGAATATATCCTCTCTTGCTATATAAGCAACAGCAAGCTTTCAAGGTATTTTTAATAGAATGTAGTGACTAAAAATGCATCTAAAGTTTACTGAACATTAAAAGCATTATCATGGAAATTCAATTTTCTCTATATTATAGTAGTGCAGAAGTGCCAGTTAATAGAGAACGTTTCATGATAAAATGTGAGTAAAACCAGTTTCATCTTATTAAAATTGCACACCATTTCTTTAATTATACATGCACCAGTATCTTTCTCTAATCTCCTGAATTTCTTAGTATAAGATTAGATGCTGTAAAGGAAGCAAAATAAGCCGTTAAATTACTTCACAGAAAACAAGTAAATGGAAATATTGTAAGGAAATAAAGTTGGATACAGTAAGATAATGGTTTCCACTAAGGGAAATGCAAATTTTCAAACCTGTTCTTTCTCAGCATCTTACTCTTTTCTCCTTAGAATCCACAGATAGAAAAGAAAAAAAAACACACACACAAACAAACACACACACACACAAAACATGATAGCACCATTTTAACTTGCTGTATATTATTATTTGCTCCCCAAGACAGTAATAAAATATTTATGTGTACACTTCTTGGAATTCTCTCACTTACATATATTGGGGAGTGAGAGTGAGCTCGGAGGACACCCCACATTCTTACTGCACCTTCGTCCCAGTCACCCCCACCCCCAGGTAGCCAGCGAGAGGTTGCAGTGCATCACCGACGCCGGTCCTCCATCAAGCCCTGCCAGGTGGGGGGCGCAGCCTCAGGTTTCCTGTCCAGCCATGCTGGGCAGGGGGGCATGGCCTGAGGTCCCTTGGCCTGGGGGGGGCACAGCCTCAGGTTCCTGCTGATTGCTGGTTCAGGCTCGTTACGGGAACTCAGCCTCCTCTGTGGTGCAGCCATCTTGGGTTATGGAAACCCTGCCTCTGCTGTGGGCACAGCTATCTTGTGTTATAGAAACCCCACTTCCTTTGTGGGCACTACCATCTTTGTGATGGTGTGATGGTCAATTTGCATGTTCACTCTTTGTTAGATAGGACATTATTATTGATAGTATTACAGATATTACAGATGTCTTCCTTTTCCCCTTCACTTCTGCCCCCCAGGTCATTTAGAATTCATGACAGTTTTACCACATCAGTCTCTCTTGCCTTGCCCCACCACAGAAATTTTATTAATTGTGATTAAAAAATAAACTAATTAAATTAGTTGTATTTCATTATTCTGTCTTGTTCCCCCTCCACCTCTATCTCAAGCACTGTCTGTCTCTGTATCAGGCCTGACTCTAGAATGTTAGGGCTGTTGGTTTTCCCTCTGCTTTTGCATGGGCTCGACTCAAGGAAATAATATCTTTTTTTTTTTTTTTTTTTTTTTTTTTTTTTTTTAAAATTTT
>NW_005363099.1:6993-30755 GCF_000412655.1 Myotis brandtii | reverse complement strand
ACCATTTTAACTTGCTGTATATTATTATTTGCTCCCCAAGACAGTAATAAAATATTTATGTGTACACTTCTTGGAATTCTCTCACTTACATATATTGGGATAACCAGATTTCAATTTCATGAGAATTATTATTTAACTAGAGGCCCGTTGCACAAAATTTGTGTACAGGTGCAGTCCCTAGGCCTGGCCGGTGATCGAGGCGTGAGCCCTGGTGTCCCAGGGGAGGGTAGCAGAGGGAGTGAGAGTGAGCTCGGAGGACACCTCACATTCTTACTGCACCTTTGTCCCAGTCACCCCCACCCCCAGGTAGCCAGCAAGAGGTTGAAGCCATGTTCCATGCTGTCTTCTGGTGGTTAGCGTACATCCTAGTGAGCAGTCGAATTCCTAGTCTCCCCGTTGAACTCCCAGTCCAACAACTACAAGGGGGGACAATTTGCATATTAAGCTTTTATTATATAGGATGACCCTACTTTGTCTCATCCGTAATTTTTGTTCCTTTATAAGAGCCAATTTAGCTTTCCCATGTCCACCAAATTTGTGTGCCCTCAGAGCTAAAGGAACCATTTGGTCATTTTTACAATGTACAGTTGACTTTAGTAGACTTGTCTCTCTTAATTCACTCTAGTTTTTATTATCTATGTTATTTTTATTATCTCTTACATCTTTACTCTTTTTTAAATTAAATATTCAATCATATAAGTATTGAATATCAAATGTATATAAATGTTCTTTGTGTGCCATTATTTAAAAAATATTTTATTTCAAACTAGAAACATTTGTTTTTTGAGAGTTTTTAGGAATTATCCTCTAAAGCAGGTTGGCAAACATTTTCAGTAAAAGGTAAAATAGTAAATATTTAAGGCTTTGCTTCTATTAAATTAATCAAATTTGACATTATAATGTGAAAGCAGCCATAGACAATAGGAAAATGAATGAAGATGGATATATTCCTATATAGCTTTATATATGGAAACAAATTTGAATTTCATGCAATTATCACAAAATGCTACTTATTTTTTTTTTAAACACTCAAAAGTATAAAAAAATATCTTGCAGGCCATGTAAAAAATAAGAGATGAACAGGATATAGCACACAGTGATAGTTTATGATTTTAGCCCTCAGACGAGGGAAATGATATACATTTAATTTAAAGCAGTTGTATATGGTAAATTACATAAAATACAAAATTCAAATATAACAGGATGATATAAAATTATAAATACATTCACTTTTCTCAACTTCCCTAAAGTCTAAACATCATATTTTTCATTTATTTAAAAATTTAATTAAAGTATAAATATATTATTTAAAAAGTTACAGAACAAATGAATTATAATCCAAAGTAGCAAAAAAAAAAAATTGTAACACCTTAGCAAACCTCCTTTTCCAACGACCCAATGAAAGCATTCTTATTTTGGTACTTTAAATAATTCCTGGATATCTCAAGATCATATAATTTAACAGCTATTTTTTATTTATCACCTTCTCTGTGCTCTACACCCAACCTCTCAATAAACATATCATATTTTTATTTTTCCATTGAAATTATATTTAAAATTTTATATTCTTTGTCATATTAATGTACATTTTATTAATTTACTAGAGCCCCGGTGCACAAAATTCTTGCACAGGTAGGGTTCCCTAGGCCTGTCCTGCGATCAGGGCCAATTGGGGCCTTCTGGCTGCCGGCTGGGGCCTCCCTTCGTTCCGTGCTACCAGATCAGGGCCAATTGGGGCCTTCTGGCTGCCGGCTGGGCCTCCCTCTGTTCCGTGCTACCCCCTGGTGGTCAGTGCATGTCATAGTGAGTGATGGAACTCCCGGTTGGTTGAATGTGTGTGGTGGTCAGTGCATGTCATAGCGAGTGATGGAACTCCCGGTTGGTTGAATGTGTGTGTATGTGTGTGTGTTTTTGGGGGGCATTGCTTATTTTTACCAAATTACTGTTTGTGACTACTTAAATGCTGATTATTTATACTAAGATTATATAGAAGAATTAAGTTAGAAGACATCATAGTTAAAAAACAATATGTCCTGGCATTATTTCCCTTCAGCTTTTCAGTTCCCAGACTGCTATGCAAAATAAATCCTTTTCAGTGGCAGCAGACAGGTCTGGGCTTTTCGTGCACCATGTGTATGCTGCTGATACAAATTTATGGCTGAACTTGTCCAGTGCATAACTCAGTGAGTCAATGGTTTGTGATTGGCATTCTGGAATCAACCCAAGTCCTGCTTTAATCTATATGCTTTGCTCTATATGAAGTACAGCTGCAACCTTGGAAATTCTCTAACCTGTTATAATTTGTTAGGGCCAAGGTTTTCTGAATCTTCTGGTTTTAATATATTCCCTATATTTACTAGAATACACCCTTTAGTAGTTTCCTAGAAAAGCATGCATGAGAGGTAAATTTTCTGAATCATTTTATGTCTTTATTTTGCCTTTATAACTAGATATGATTTCTAGATTGAAAACCACATTCCTGAAATGTCTCTTTTGTATTCTATCTTCCAGTTTACAGCTTATAATATTCTGCTAAAGAGTTTTCTGGAATAGCTTTAGCAATTTATATCACCAAAACAATGCATGAGATTGTCAGTAGCTTTACCTACTTATCAGCATTGGATCGACGTAATTTGATCTTTAAACAAATCCTTTTGTCTAGTGTTAGTTTTTGGTTTTATATGTCTAATGTATTTAAGTTTCTCCTTATTCCTAGGCATAGCTTTATTCATCAAATGAATACTTTTAGCTTTTAGAGTAGAGTGCTTACACCTAGGGTGTGGCCTTATCTCCAAATGCAGGCTTTATGAGATTTTGACTAAATTTTTGAGAAGTTTGTATAGACTTCTTGCTGAGAGATATTTAAAAGGACCTACAAGAATTAAGAAATATATATTGAATTTGAAGAGTTAATATTGCTAAGATGTCAATATCCCTCCAATTCATACAGTCCCCAGTATCACCTCAGATCTTTTTTGTTACTGTTATTACTATTTTGTTGTTGTTGTTTAAAATTCCAAGCTTACTATAAAATTTATGTGGAAAATAATATAATTTTAGAATATCCAACTTTGCTTTGAAAAAGAAGAGAAAGCTTCTAAGACTTTCCCTGACTTACTCCACAATTTATTAAAAAACATACATTGATCAAGACAATGTAAAGTGGAAGATAGACAAGTAGATCAATAAGAGCACAAAATAGAGACCCAGAAATGGACTCATATATCCACTTGATATTTTTCAAAGCTCTCAAAATAGCCCAAATTTAAACCATAACATAATTAATAGAAAAATACAGTAAAATATTTGGTTGTACTTAGTCAAACTCTTTGTAGACAGGTCACAGAAAGCAATAACTATGAAGAAACACTTGATTAAATGGACTTGAACAAAATAAAATTAAATATTTCTATTCATCAAAAGGTACCAAAAAAGAAACAAGTAAACCACAGATTTAATCAATATCCACAGAATATATATTTGATAAAGGGCTGGTATCCAGAATATTTAAAGAATTTCATACAATTCAGTTAAGAGAGTTCAGGCAATCCAATAAAAAATAGGCTAAAAGTTTGAACAGAAACTTCACAAAAGATAATACACAAATGGCTAAAAAGCATTTAAAAAACTACTCAATATCATTAGTTAACATGTATGCCTTCAACTTTTATGGTATGAATATACTATGTGTTAAAAATGAACTCATATTTGAATTATATTCATTTAAAATAGAGGTTGTAATATCATTACAAAATGACTATACATAACAAATCCATAAATAAATAAGAAGTTTTCATATCCTACCCAGAATATAAAATATCCAAAACCCATTAACTACAATACAAATATTTTTTAAAAATTTATGTCAATTATGCAAAATATTTCAAAGTTAATAAATTATATCTTCACATAAAAATAAATGTTCAGAAGTTTAGAAGATCAGAAAAGTCTGTTAATTATTGTAGAATTGAATTTAAAGGTACCATGAATGCAAAGTTTAGCTATGAGATTAGAATATTCTGTATAACTGTTATTCTCTTACAGTGAAACTATGTGATGCTATAAAGAATGATGGCACAAATATTGTTCAATAATGTCACTATAAAGTAAACTTTACTATGGAACAATCACTACTACTCCTTACAATATCTAGGCTTAACATTACTAATTGTGTCTCTATAAAACAATTTTATGATGATATAAACAGTAGACATAATGCTGTCAGGCTCTGGTGTTAATGCTTCAAATAAACACAGTAAGATATTGTCTGAATATCTTACAGACTGCTATGCAAAGACTAGGTAGGAAAAAAAGCCAGAATAGCCTGTTACAATTCCCACCAAAACAATATAAAGTCAGTGTGTATCTCTTTTAAATGTTTCACATCACTTCATTTAACAAATATCTGAGTTTATTTTCGTGAAATGATGGCAATCGGCAATCACAGCATTCTTTCCCAGAAATAGAGAAAAAGCATATGTCTTTTTCTAAGTCAATACTTATTTGATTGGAAAGAACCATGATAATTACTTATCGATTTAAAAATTGTTTAGAATAATCCTTTCAAAAATCCGTGCCAGAAGGAACAGAAGCCCTCAAGTAGATATCCAAAGCTCACATACCTCCTAAAATCTGCTCCACATAACAACAAAATAAAATTCAAGACACATGCATGAGCATCTACAGAACTGTGATCATTTATTTTTTTAATCTTTTTATTTATAATGTAAAATATCAATTTCTAGTTACTCTTTTCTATAACTTATGAGATATAGCCATATTTCAATTATATTCATAAAATACTACTTTAGTGTTTGTTTTTTCATTCTCCTTGTTTGTTTTTTATATGTTTTAATTGATATTTAGAGAGACAGGAAGGAAGATAGATAGAAACATCAATGAGAGAGAAACATCATCGATTGATTGCCTCCTGCATGCCCCGCCCCCCCAACTGGGGATAGAGCCAGCAACTCAGGCATGTGACCTGACAGGGAATCAAACCAGTGACCTCTTGGTTCATGGGTCGACGCTCAACCACTGAGCAACACTAGCCAGGTAGTGTTTTTCCTTCTTAACAATCATTTGAAGACAAAAGAGCATTAAAACTACCCCATAAAATTATGAAGAATTTTGCTCAATATTGGCTATTCTTAGTGAAAGTAAAGGTAATAATCATACCAATGTGGAATAAAATGCTATTATAGAGAAAGGTATAGCTCTAAAAGGTAACACTTATTAAAAGGCAAATAAGCCAAAAAAGCAAGATGTGTGACATAGAGCCTCAATGTGATACTCTGCTGTTTATTATGCATCCCACCTTTAAAATACATTTTATGTAAAACTCATACTCTTTTCACAAAACATACCACATAATACTGACAAGTGAACCAAAATTGTCAGAGAAGTTGGGAGACATACCTAATGATTAGTTAGATTAAGCTTGATAAAGTGAGCAAAATTTCATCTATTCTTTTTTGTTAGACTACCAAGTTATCTTACTATAAAGTGTGAAATGCTATTGAGTTGTCATACTGTCTGAAGATAGAAGAGAAAATAACTTATTCTAGGTTCACCTACTGTGGAAGGAGAAAATCAAACATAATCCTATTCACCTGGAGATTACAGACTATAATTTTGATAATTTTTTAAATATGGATGCTTATAGCTAAAGATATTCCTCTAGTGCTCTAGTTGCATCCCAAAAGTTTTGTAATGCTCTTCTTTTTAATTAGTCTCAGAGTATTTTCTAATTTCTTTTGTGATTTTTTTCTTGGACCAATTGTTTATTTAAGCTATTATTGTGTAATGGCCTCATTATTGTGAATTTCCCCAATTTTCTATTGTTATTAATCTCTAATTTCATCCCATTAAGGGAGAAGTATTTATTTATATAATTTCAAACCCTCAAAATTGTTGAGATATGTTTCACGGCCTAAAATAAGATCTATCCTGGAGAATGTTCCCTTGAAAATAAAGTATATTGTGCTGTTGTTGAGCAGAGTGTTCAATAGATGCCTGTTAGGTCTACTTGGTTTATAGTGTATATAGTGTTATGCTTTATATATATATATATATAGTCACTTTTCTATAATCTATTTTTATGTATTATGTGTTTATATTTTCTCAAATTTGCTTGAAAAATTATTTTTCCTTTGGGAAAGTCATTCAACCCTTTGGACACTTACATAATTGTTTTCTGTCATTATGTCTACAGAATATTTGAGTTTATTCATAGCCTGCATGAATCCAGCCATTTTCTTCACTCCAAATATTTTGAATTATCACAAAGATTTTCCACCCTTTTAACAATCAAAAACATCATTACTGTAAAACTAAATGTCTTAAAGTCACAAAACCCAAAATTGTATGACAAGATGCTTTTTATTTAACACTCAAAGCCTTCATCCATCCTGATATATGGTATATCAAGATAAAAAGAATCAACTTTATTTCCATATGAAGTTTGCAGCTAACTAGGTTTGTAATGCCATGTTTCAACAAGTATATGAAATCTTATCATATGTCCATTGAATTATCCCTTCAATATAGCCTCATAAACTCAAAAAATTTATTTTTACAATCAGGCTACAAATGGCATTTTCTTGACTTTCAATTTAGTGTGATTGTTTGAATTAATTCAATTTAGTGTGATTGTTTGTTATTTTTCTACCTTTTTCTCCAGATACTATTCACTTTGTCATCTTTGCAGCCTTAATAGGTGGCAAAGCTCCTTGGGGGTTATACCAAGGCAACTTTCTTAAAATATGGTCACTATACTTGCTGCCAAATTTTCTAAACTACTCATTATGCCAAATAAAATAGTATGAATTCTTGTTCCAAAACATTTTAAAAAGTTTATGTAACACAGAGAACAAATCAGTAAAGATGCCATTGTTTTTCTTCCTTTTTTTGGAATGGCATAGGCGGTGCATTTGCACTGGGAATGCTGCTAAGAAGCCAGGCTTTGGGGCTGCATCATATACTCTAAGGATGGGAATAGGAGGGATGAGGGTTAAGAAATAAAATATATGACTCTATCAAGGCTTTCCTGGCTCTGAGGCTTTAAGACAAATAGGAGATCTGAAGAAATTGACTAAAAAGAAGTTGTTACAACATGACACTTATGTCTTCTACACAGATATAAGCAGTCATTTAGTGCACCCCATTTTTTTACAACAAACGAAAAGCTAAGTATTTTGACTATAAGTGCTAAGAATCCAAGCTAAGCTATCGTCAACTTTGTTAAACTGGAAACTATTTCCCCAGATTTCCTTTCCCTAAATGTTTACAGATTAGAGTTGACAAAAGAGAAACTACATGAGAGAGAAAGATGAAAGTGAGTCAGTGGTCCTTATTCTTGTGCAGTATGAGTTAAATAAATATGGATTTTATTGTTGAACCCACTGTTACTTTTTACATGATCCCTAAAAAACTTCTAATGTATATAGGATTCATCACAGTAAACCAAATCCTATATCATAAAAGCCTAATATGCAAGTCAACCCAACAGCTGAATGACCAGCAGAACAACTGGTGGCTATGATGTGCACTGACCACCAGGGGGCAGATGCTCAACACAGGCGCTGCCCCCAGCCCGCAGGCCCCAAGCCAGCCAAGGGTGGTGCCAGCGCCCCCCCCCCCCCCCAATCGTCCCACTAGTCACCTTCAGAGGGAGGCGACTGGCAGCGGTGGAAGCAGGACCGATGAGTGGGCGGCACCAGGCCGGCCAAGGTGGGTGCCAGTGGGGGCCTCACAGAAAGGCCCTGATCGCCAGCCAGGCCTAGGAACCTTACCCGTGCACGAATTTCATGCACTGGGCCTCTAGTTGAACAATAATACCATATGCTATATACAACTTTTGTCTAAGTACAAGTTAAAGAAATCAAATAAACCTGATCTAATGGTCAAGGGAACATATTTCATATAAGACTAGTGACTGGGTGCGTGAAATCCTGAGGCCCTGCCCACCTGCGCCCACACCCGCCCACTGCCCTGCCTTGACACCCTAACCTCTCCATCCAGAACTCAAGCGTGCTTGGCCCTGCCCCCGACCCCTCCAGCCTTCTCTGGCCACTTCAAGCCCCACCATCGGTCCTGTGAGTTGCCTTGGGCTGGTACCGCCTCCTCCCGGCACCTCCCGCTTCTGCCCCGTCTCCAGAGCAATGCAGCAGCTCCGCTTTCACCCCACCTCCAGAGCAAGGTGGCGGCTCTGACCCGCCGCACACACAGCCTCCTGCTGAATGGTCTTTATGGTGTGAGGGTGTCACGACCATTAGCATATTAGCTCTTTATTATATAGGATATCTTACAATGTCAGACAAATAACCCTGATCATGATGGTGGTATATTTTGAAAAGATCAACCTCATCAGAATAAGAAGATTTTATATATATATATATATTTGTCCTAACCAGAGTAACTTTGTACTGAAGAGTTCTCTTAATAATTACATAGTGCAGCAAGTGAATCAAACTCTTAGGCAAAGCAAGACATATGGTCTCACCATTTCAGGTCCAGGGTTGTTATTCTTCCAGGACATTTTAGATGAAAAAATATAGATTGTCATCTGAAAAGTAAACATCTATTTTTTGGGGAGAGAGGTTCTGGGGAATAAATAAAGCTTTTTTAAAAAAAATAAGGAGTATCAAGAAACGAGAGGCTTCCGCATTTCCACTATACGATGGCCCTCGCCACTGCTTTTGCCTGACATCAGCTTGTAGTCCAGATGGCTCTTGTTCATTTCCGCCAAGTGGATATGACCTATATCTTTGCTGTGCTAAGGATTGGAGTTCTTATGACAATCGTGTTTTTCTTGGAACTGCTCTCTCCTAACAACTGAGGAAAGTTGATGTTTCTGAAAAAACAAACTTCAGAGAAAAAACAAACTATTGAGTAGATGACAATTATGGATAATTCAGTAACTTTATATCAGAAAAAACCATTATCCACATGTTATAGTTCCATATTTAAGAGTCACATGGAAAAGAGCAGATGAGAAAAATCTAATGATGGCTAACAACTCATGCTGACTGCTCAGTTCAGATTCGACACAGAGTAGCAAGGCTAAAGATTCCAAATTGTGATTGAAAACGATCTTGCCAAAAATGTACCTATACACAAAATACACCGATTGTGTATTTTCAACCTGATTTTGTTATGTCACTGAAATTTGAGCGATTAGGGGAAATTTTGAAATTAATGATACTTTAAAATGCTTTGTGTAGACATGTGTAACAGTGTTTTCCAGATATTAATACTGATTCCATAAATCAAAAATAAAACTGTCCTATTTTATTGCACACAGATCTACAATATACCACCAAGTTTCAGTAATATAATTAGGACACGTGAATGTTCACAATTTAGGTCTTGTACTATATGTTGATTATTTTCCCTCCATCAATTTTGGGAAGCAAGCCTCTTTGTGTTATTTCCCTGAGTTTCAAAAATGCTTTGAATATTCTTCCTTGGTTTTCATGACTAATAAATGTTTAGTTTTTGTTTATTTGTATAAAATGTTTATATTATTTCCAAAATAATACAAACATTTAAACACCTTCACGTTTATATTTATAAAATGAAACTTCTTCCATTATTTTTTGAATAATAGGTGCTTGGTTTTTTGTATTTTTTGTTTTGTTTTGTTTTGTTTTTGGTGAAATTGTATTGTGTCTCTTTTCCTATTGAAGAGATAGTTCGGTCAAGTAGTGCTTTACTTATTTGTTAATCTCTATCAGAACTTTGAAGTGTTTATCAACACTCTTGTCACATTAAGATAAGATTATAACAGCTCCCTCATCTGGTTTGCCTGATAAGAGTTTGTTTGAACTCTAGTTGGCAAGGATATTTAGTAAAAGAGGATAACGCTTTCTTGCCCATTTTCTGTCTGTTCATAGCCTTTGCACTCCTTGTCCCTTGTCACTTGCTGCTGCAACAAAGCACTCGCTTCAGAATGACCTCTCAATGCTTAAATCAGTTCGTGGCTTTCAGTCCTGGACATTTTAGAAACTTCTACCTTTCAGGGAGCTATTTAGAGAGAATTTTCTAACTGTGTCTTCTATGTGCAGAGTTTGGGGAGACAAGCCTTTTTAGGTTTTATGCATGTAATCTTTGGGAACTTCTATTACTTAAGTATGTATACGATAGGATTTAACTGAATTACAGAGGACACCATGTTAGCTCACAGTTGGTTTGCTGTCTAAAGTGCTGTTTACAGCTGTTGGAGGGGACGGGGGGCTGCACTGGATGAAATAAGGTGAATGGATTAGCCCAAGAACACATATGCATAACCTGTAGACATAGACAATAGTGGGGTGATGACAGAGGGAAGGGGGGGCTAGGTGGAAGTGGGCAAATGGGAGGAAAATGGGGACATCTGTAATAGTCTCAACAATAAAAATAAAGTTAAAAACAAAGTGCTGTTTATTTCACAAATAATTTGGGATCAGATAAATTTTTCTCATAAAATTCCTCAGAAAAAATTAAAACAATCAGATTAAAGATTATAATTTCTCATAATTTCAAGTTTATGTGTTCAGTTTTCAAATTACAGCTAAAAACTTATTAGCACAATGCCTCTTTATGAAATAGTATAAAAGTTAAAAGCTTGGGAATCAGAAGATTTAAGGTCTTTTATTATTATTCTTTGCCACCACCTGGGTTTAACTTTATTCAGCTCCATTTCAATTTTAAGTCAGTATTGAAATAAAAAGTTTCAAAGTCCTTAATTTTCTTGTTATCATCCTTTCCTTACATGCTGTAATTCAACCTCAGGCATGCTTGGGACACAGCGGGAGCACCATGGACACCTGGGACTATGAAAAATTGAGCTTTCTTTCAGATAGAAAAGTCTTCAATAATTTTTACTTAGCATAACACATTTACCATAATCTGCATCTCTTTGACTTTTTTAAACTAATTATTCCCTTTTATATTCTGTCCTTATGCATTTTCCTTAAATGAGCCAGGTTCCTGATCACCTGATGATCTAGTCCCAGGTCCCGGGTCCCAGGTTTCATTGTAATTTCTACATCTCTTTCTTCTTTTAAGAGAATCATCCCTTCCATTTGTAATAAGTAAGCTAACATCATAACATGATGTTATGAGCTAACATCAGTTTCTATTGAACACAATCACTGCAACTAGAGCTATTTTAAAAATTGGCATTTGATATGGAATATTGTTATGAAAGACTTAAGTACAAAACTGACCAAATTAAGGGGATAAGAGGAGATAATGAGGATTTCTCCATCTTGGGCTAGGACAATCTTGCTTATTATGTTGAGACAATGGAACTGGTTAAATGATTGTGGCATAAATTTTGAATTTAAAAATATGTCTTCAACTTACTCGTAGCTTTAGCTAGCACTTATAAGTATATGTATTTTTTCATCACATGCCTGGAAAACTATATTTGTTTATGTCACTAAATAAATATTTGATCCCAAAAAAGGCCAAAGGCTGGCCCAGAGTTTCCACAATCTTTGTTTTGAAAAATTGAGGGAACAAACAAT
This sequence comes from Myotis brandtii, assembly GCF_000412655.1. NCBI lineage: Eukaryota > Metazoa > Chordata > Mammalia > Chiroptera > Vespertilionidae > Myotis > Myotis brandtii. Next base: position 19,242 of record NW_005363099.1, on the reverse strand, counting down.
TCAGCACGCATGTCCCTATTCTGAGGACATTGATGGAGAGCTTTGCTACCAGAGCCCAGGATACTGGAATGCTGAGCTAATTCTTGTACCTTCAGTAAGATTTTTCAACAAAGGGACTACTTTCCTATTTGGCATACCTGAAATCAGAAAGGGAGGCAAAAAGAACCACCTATGTAATTTTGTTTTGCTAAAAAAGAACTTTTGTTTAGCTAAAATTCCTTTTCTGCTGTGGCCAATTATTTATGAATGCAGTAGCGAGGGAATAATGCATCTTTCAGGACAAAAAAGCTAAATCCAGTGCCCCATAGTAAAATTAGTGAGAAATGGCAGGAGGTAGGACACTGAATAGGAGATAAGATAGCACTCAGGAGGATCCAGAGAAATGGGGCAAGCGTGAATTCTCCTAGCTCTTCAAATCAGTATTCTAGAAAACCAGGCCTCTTCTTAGCCTACCACCACCACCACCAACAACAACAAACAAAAACTAAAACAAACCCACAAATATTCTGCCCTGAAAAGTATATCATGGAAGTGTAGTCTGGGGAAAGGCAAGGGGGATCTTCCAATTAACCAAGATCACTAACAGTTTCACTTTGCTTCATGGCCGAGGTTAAAGCAGAACCCTGTAACTGAGGTCTAGGGGTTGTAGAGACCCCCAACTATCTTCTGAAATCCCAAAGGCAGGACTTAGGTTCAGATAAATCAACAGACAACTGTGTTCATGGTGTTGCATTGCCATAGAAACTGTAAAACTATAAAAAGACGTTTTATGATTGCTCTATTACTAGAGCGAATTTCAGGCTGTCATAAACATGACACAAGTAATTTTGACCGCTAAAGCTGTGCAGTACCCATTAGGGAAATGATCCCTAGTGCTGCACTCTGATGTTGTCCACTGAGGACATGAGAAAGGGAATCTTCTCAGTCATAAATCCTGACCTCAGGAATCACTCAACCAAGAAATAAAACTTACAAAATACTATTTAACAAGTTATGATATTTACTTTGACCTATAAGGATTGTGATATGGGATTTACCTGTTTATCTATATAGGAGAATTTTGTATGCTTTTAGCTTCTTTGGTGTATATGCATATTTTCCCCATAGTTTACAGTATCATGATAGGCCATTTCTAGTTACAATGGAGTAATTCACATGACCAGGTATATTGTTGATTGGTTTTCAATGCAGTTGTTAGATGTTATTGTGGAGGGCCTTTCTTTGGGATTAATTTGTGATTATATATTGGATAGTGGTATTAAAGTTAGGGTGCATTTTTAAAAATATATACATAGTAAGGAGAAATGTCCGCGTGTGTTGGGCAATCCAGTGGTAACCTGTGACTATTATATTTTTCTGCCAACACCTCTACCCTCCAATTTCTATTACAAAAACGTACTCTCCCAACAACTTAGGGTTGGTAATGTGACCAATGCTAGAGAAACCATAGTATCCAAGTACTACGGCCCTGGACAAAATGATTGATCAGTGAAGTGCTGGTACCTTGAGCCATGTCAACTGGAATTAATCTATGGAATTTTCCTTCCTGACATCCCAGAGAAAGTATTTTTCTTCCTCTCTGCTATAGAGGGGTTAATAACCCAAAACTACAAGAAACTATGTTAAAAAATACAGTCAAAGTATGAACATTAAGAATTAAAGCAGAACTGCCAACACCTCTACCCTCCAATTTCTATTACAAAAATGTATTCTCCCAACAACTTAGGGTTGGTAATGATACATAGAATGTCTTGTGTCCAAACCATAAGAGACCTAGGGCTTCCCTATTTCCTGAAACACTGTCCTTAATTATTTGTGTTATCTAGTGCTTGTCAGGTAAATCCTATGTGCTGTCTTAAATAATTCTTTTCTAGGCGATGTTGAATTGGGTTTCTATCACTTGCAACTGAATGGGTTCTGAATAATGCAGCTAATTTCCAACTTCCAACTCTTAGATTCTAAGGTTTTAAGCTACTATGTTTGTTACCAGAAATATACCCAGGACTATTTCAGTATTCAATAAATATGAAAGAGTTTCTAATCAAAAGTAGTCCTTCCATGATTAAATTTGCCATTGGTCCTTTAGACTGCACTATATTTAGTGATTGGATCATAACAACCACCTGAAATAGCTAGGTGCAAAAATGGAAGCAAGGAAAACATGACTAAGGAGAAGGATGTCTTTCCTTTCTTCATCTTCCTTAATCCACTTAAAATAATTTATGAGGTTAAGCTTCATTGAAAAATATAGTTGAATATAGTATCAATTTTCTCTAAACTAATATTTATGAAGGGACATGTTTTAGGAATTCAATGAATGCTTTTAATCTCAGAGTACAGACAATTGGCAAAAGCAAGCAAATAGAGATTCACAGATCTACCTGAATATGTGACCTTAAAATGAGTTACTTGACTAATCTGTACATTTTAAGGAAGGTGTGGTAGTTCACTTTCATAACTCCCATCTTCGTCAGCCTTGATATCAATGAATAGTTTCTTTGCCTTTCTGCACTAATTTCATAGTGCAGAGAGGCAAAGAAACATAGACATAAATCTCAATTTCAGGAGGAAGACAAAGATTTCAAGGGAGCTCACAAATCTTTTTAATCTCTCTTTAAATTTCAAAATAATTTTCATTTTGTTTTTTATTTAAAAGATCTATTTATGTATTGTCAATAGCAAGAAAAGGGAGTATACTTCTACAGAAGGTGTTTTGTCTACAAAGTAAAGCAGGAGACTTAACTCCCTTTTTATGGAATTTATACCGCTGCTAATGCAGTCTATTATCACATTAGCTGCTTGGGCAGACACCTTGTATAGATTAAACATAAATCTAAGTCCATTTGCTTGTTTCTAGAAATATCTATGCTACTGTTTTCATATGTTGTTAAGAATGGTTGTATAAATAAATTGTTAGTGACTTAAATCTTTCCATCTATGTAGTTTTCAGTCAAAGCCTTGAATTGTTTAGCAGACTAGATATAGGGAAGCTCATCTAAACACTGAATTGTGTTATCTGATTTTTGTTGTTACTGAAACATTTGTCTGATGATATCGTATCATCTTTAGGAGTGTTCTATTGATACTTGAAACTTTGAGAATTCCTTTTCTGTCACTTGTGTTGGACTGAAATAATTTCCCGGCATTAATAGTGGAAAGTAGGCATCACAGTAAATGTCTCCCTACTCTGTTACTACAATGGTGAACTATTCCCATAATTCATGCTACCTCTGTGTAGCCACCCATTCTATGGTGCTTAGAACCTAATCCATTTCATGGGGATTTCTACTAAAAACTTGGGTTTTCTATGAATTGTATAAAGTCGACTGTCACCAAAAGACACAGTCCTTTTCCTCACATGTGAAGCAGTCGCTTTTAGGAGATGCATTTGGCAGGGACATTTATGAGATCAGTCACCTCTGGGCACTCCCACACACTTTTCTTCTTCCTCCTTCTCAATCCTAATGATAATAATACATTTACTGCCCGTTCTTATCATGATGAAGCAGTGTTTATTTCTTCTGGAAGTGGATATGCACTAGTGATTTCTGAAATATACAAATACAGAATCTTTTCTTCCTAAAGGCAATTTCTTGACTTCCTATGTAGGCTTGCTGGCTGGCATAGTCTTTCAGCCACATTTTTACCAGATAAGAAATTTTCTGTGTCCTAATTTATCTGAGAATGTAGTTTTATCTTTTTAAAAAATTACCCTTAAGGCAGTTCCATTTTTTATTAATTTATTTATTATTATTATTTTTTATTTCACCAGTTTCTTTTTACTTTTTATTTTTTTCAATCTTTAATTTCTTTATTGATTAAGGTATTACATATGTAACCTCATTACCCCATAACACCCCCCCCCCACACACACACACACACACTCATGCTCTCATCCTCCTGTTGTCTGTGAGGTAACCCCATACCGTTTTCCACAATGGCTGTACCCAGTCTGCATTCCCACCAACAGCCACAAGGAGAAAGACAAGTACCATATGATTTCACTCATATATGGAATGCAATGAACAACATAAACTAACAAAGTGGAGATGAGTCTTGAATACAGAGAACAGACTGACACTGCCAGGGGGAGGAGGTTGGGGCTGAGTGAGACGGGTGAAAGGATTAAGAAAGGGAAAAAAAAAAGACTCATGGACATAGACAACAATATGGGGAGGTTGAAGAAGGTAAAGAGGAAATAAATGTTGATGGAAGGAGATTTGACTTGGGTGATAAACACACAGTACAATATACAGATGATGTATTGTAGAACTGTATGCCTGAAACCCATATAATTTTATTAACCAGTGTCACCCTAATAAATTCAATTTAAAATTATCCTTGCTGCTCTGGTTGGTTTTCTAAATGAAAAGGGAAAAAAATTAAAATATAATTGCTCCCATTCTTACAGAAAGTGAACATTTTTCCTAAAAGATTCCGTAGAATATGCATTTAATATTTGGTATATAATTTTATGTGATTTCAACCAATTTATATATCTATCTATATCTATATCTATCTATATATAATATAGATATATATTACTTAGAAGACTATGTGATCTATACTTTGCATTACAATGATTTAGAAAAAACTCAAACCACAGGACAGATATAGATAGGTCCCAATATTCTCAACCTTATATTGCCATTTATGTGTCAAGATATATAAGAAAAATATAATTTTATTAAAAAGAGAAGATTTACCTGGCTAATATTTATATTATTACTAACACTAAAAATAAAATGTTTAATTAAAAGTTGTACTACTGGAATTGGAATATGAGTAGTGGAGTAAGGAGATAAACATTGTTGCTTACTCACTAAATATTAAGATTTAGGGACTATGGTATCATTTCATAAAATCTGTAAATATTTTAATTCTCTTACCCTGATCCCAAATTTGTTTAGTATTACACAAAAATTTATTTTGTTGGGGATGCCTTTCAAATTTAAAGCAGCACTCTGACTCTCCCTTTCTCTGTCTGTATTTCTCATACTGCTCTTCCAATGAAAGTAGTTTATTCCATGATTAACTTTACTCTCTCTCTCTCTCTCTCTCTCTCTCCCTCCCTCCCTCCCTTCCTCTTATTGTAGATCTTTCTCTGATTAATACTACAATTCAATTAGTATACTTTAATTATCAACTCCAATAATTATTTCCATATTTCAATATCATTGCCATAGATAACATATTGCAGAAAATTCAAATTTCAAAATATTTCACTGCTCAGTTGAGGACCATAAAAGTTTATTAAGTATTATAATTCTGATGTGTACAAAGTATAGAGAGCTAATTACTTAGAAATAGCATAAATAAAATTCTACAAATTGCTTAAGATGATAAGACAAAAAGTTGTCACCATCTAAATATGTTAGAACTAAGAGAATTTCTAGAAAAAGTATTTGTAATACTATGTAAAAACTATTTGCCAAGTGTGTGTGTGGGGGGGCACTTAGAGAACATGAGCAGATAAGTGAGACTGACCTCCATATGACTGAAGATGACTAGACCTAACTAAGAGGAGAAGAAGATTCATATTAGTTCTAATTTAAAGCTCCAACAACTAGTTTTTCCTCCGCCCTGAGGTCTGCTCCTCCGCTTACAAGCCCAGGAATAACTGCACTTTGGTGTCACCAGCATGACTAGATCCTTCTTTCAGTTTGTTTTAGAGTTTGTAGAGATTCTATGTTCTTTGTATCCCTGAATGACATCTGTCCTTATATTAAAATAATTTAGAGGAAATAAAAAATCAATAAACTAAATAAGCCAGAAAATATGAGTCTTTTTCTAAATTTATCCAAAAATAAATAAATGACATCAGATAAAATCTTACTACTACTAGAGAAGTAAAATAAATATATTCAGATTTGAACCTAAAATACACAGCATAATTTCATATATATAATTTTATACCCTTAGTTTGTAGGAGAGGTATTGCTCAGGAGATAAACTGTTCCAAGAGATTAGTGACTTTGCTCATCACCACACAGGGTACAGTAAATCAAGAAATTGCCAATAGAGCCTTGACTTCAGAAGTCTAGTTCAGGGTTTAGATCACTTGAGTGATTCTTGAAATCATAACTAAATAATTTGTTGTTTTTTGGAAACTGTAAAGTGGCACTTTCTGTTTTATATATTTTTTTTTTATTGTTGATAGTATTACAGATGTCTCCCTTTCCCCCTTCCTTTTACCCTCCCTCCTCCCAGAACCTACCCACACCCCCAGTCTTCACCACCCTATTGCCCATGTCCATGGGCACTTTCTTAATAGGAGAATAATCTGTCTCTTTGATTGAACCAAGATCATAAATCATTTGAGCACTCTTTTTCCCTCAATATCAACTAACTATAGTTTTACACATAATCTTCAGATGCTTTACAAGTACTGTTAGCACTTACGTTTTATAGTTATGTCTTGGTACCAACACATTTTTACCCACCATCAAACAAAATCCACAGCCTCTATTTTTCTTTGCTTTAGAATTGTCTGGAGTATAAAGGTACATGGCAGATATTGGTTACATGGACCCTTTTCAAAGTTTGTCATATCTGACATAAGCATGACAGTAAAATTGTAGCAGGCGATGTTGATTCCATTGTTGCTACAGCTTTTCTATCTCTTTGGCAAAAGTAGTACTTCTCTCTAGTTTAGAGTTCACAGAGTGAGAAAATATCAAGCTTTTAGTTCAAAAAGCACAGGATTATTATCTGATTGCCTCCACTGAAAGCTTCCATAACAATTCTTAGGAATAACTACCAGTTGTCTACCTGCCATATCTTTTTTTAGAACAATGTTGAAAAATGATATAGTTTATAATGTGATTATGTGTTTGTCATGTTTTAGTGATAAGAAACATCTCTTAAACAGATTTTTCAATGTCAAGCTACAAGAACATTTTTATAGATGGAAAAGAATTTTAAGTTAGAAAAGATTTTAATTATTGTAAGTAAACACCTATAGGTTAAATGGTTTGCTAATATTTTACAATGTATTAGGAATAGGATTATAAAATCATAACTTAAATTTAGCTTCTTATCTTATCGAACAATCTGCTAATTTGTTAGCTACATCTTTCAAAACACTTTTAGGGAACTGTCAACAGAAATGAGGAAAATAAGTTAATAACAAGGATGTTTTTCACTGTAAGTTAAAAGACAGGTAGAAAAATTTATCTTGAGAAACATTTTCTCAAATGTATCACATATCTTGCTTTAACTGCTATGATGGCATAGGAGTGATTATAATAATATTGTAATTGCAAATATTATTGTAGAAGCTATAAAAATAAAGCCTTGTTGTGCACAAGAAACTTCTTTTGAAATTAGCAAAGGAAAAAAAATCCAAAGTATAATTTCCCTTGGATAGTGGAGAAACAATGAAGAATTGTTATGGGAGTGACCTGAGTGATCTCTAACTCCATCTAATTTCTCACCATTAGATGCTAATGAACCTATGATGTCATGTATAAGTAGTAATAACTGCACATTAAAACTTCAAGAAAGATTCTACCTACTCATCTGTGTTCTTTAATATGTGACTTTGTCAAAACAAAAGCAAAAATTGAAAATATTAAATTCACACTACATATGTTTTACCCTATATATAAAATAGTGAAAACTATTCAGTGGATTTTTGATAAAATTTTTAGTTCACGTTCTGAAAACTATTGAAAACCCTACAAGAAGATTGGAGAAAATCACCAGGCATATACAATTTTGATCAACTGCTTAGTCAATGCCTCTTCCCAACTCATTCTTTGTTAGACAATGGAAGAAGTGGGATTCACCCACACTGTAAGTATAGATATTTGGACAAATGAGGTGGGTATTTTTTTAAGTTAAAAGATAACAGTATGCATGACTCCCCAAAGATAAACTACCAGAATAACCCTTTGAGTCCATACTCTACAATCATTTGAGTAGTCAGAAAATTCAAATATATAACTATTATCAAAAAGACTCACTAAAACTTGTGAGAACCAACACCAAGAAAAAACCAGCAAAAATAAAATGTAAAAACAATCTTAATCAAGGAAATAATCATTTGAGATAACAGAAGTTTTAGGATAACTATGTTTAATACCTTTAGAGAGATTTTGGAATAGTTTGTAGAACTGTAAAATAAATGCCTAGAGCATTTTTAATAAAAAGCCAGATAATAGAAATTTGTTTTGTATCAAAAATTTTAATTTTTATGGTGATTAATAAAAAGTTTGACTAATCTTCCAAACTGTTCCAGTTAGGAAAATCTAATTTTGATATTCTCTATAATTCATTTAATGTCTTTTTAAATGTATCTGCTCTGACTGAATATTAGAATTAGAAAAAATTTCAATATGCTTCTACTCATTTGGGTTTTATCATTTGTCTTAAATCTACACTGAATATCAATTAAAATACCTAGAAAACTTAACATGCTTTTAGCTCTATGTTGTTACAGAAGCGTTTGAATAAACTTCCCCATTAATATATAAGGATAGAAATTACAATTCCCTCAGAAATATTAATTAACTTGAAACAGAATAGGCAAGACAGTTCATTAGAAAATAAATTTATTGTTTTAATTAGTTATGTTCATTTATTTCATCATATTTGGAACATTATTTTATATTCAATTTCATGATGTAATGAAATCAAAAGGTTTACATTTTCATTCAATCTTTTTTGACAGCTAGTTACTAAAAACCTACCATAGTGCTTGCTCCTGGATTTGGGGCTTAAATGTTCATGTCAGCACTGTGCTTGTTGAACACTGGAACAAGATTTTTTAAAAATGTCAAAAATATTCAAGAGCAATAGGAATAATTTGTCAAAAAACTTCTGAGCAATAAAACATAATACTATTCAGCCCAGCTGGCATGGCTTAGTGGTTGAACATCAACCTAAGAACCAGGAGGTCAGCATTTGATTCCAGGTCAGGGCACATTCCCAGGTTGTGGGCTAGATCCCCAGTAGGGGATGTGCTGGAGGCAGCAGATCAATGATTCTCTCTCATCATTGATGTTTCTATCTCTCTCTCTCCCTTCTTCTCTGAAATCAATAAAAATACATTCTAAAAAATAATACTATTCAGTGTTTAATTTGTATTATAAAATTCAGAGTTTAACAAAATCTATGTAAGTATTAAGAACCACCTTCATACTACTAGAGTATATATTATCTTGGGCAAGTAGTCAAGACTTAATATAGTTCAATTTTCTCAAACTTAAAGAAAAGGGTAATACCTTGATTTATTTCATAGGGTTTTAAAGCAAAGCAAATGAATATATCTAGAATACATTTTAACATGAAGGTTACAAAACAAGTGCATATTATCAGATTAAATAATTTTTACTCTGAACTTTTTTTATAGTAACCTATCAATTATAACATATTCATTTATTCTTTATAAAGTACTGTGTCAATTAAAAGTATAATGGAGCAAGTGAAAATTGGATTACAAAAGTGCTTTCTGGTCCTGCGTGCATACATGTGCACATCCACACACCTTATATTGCCCTATAGAGGCACAGTTCTCACTATTAAATAAGAGATTTTTCTGCCAAACTCTCACTAATCTACCTTTATTTTATTTGAAGTATGTCCAAATAAACTCATAAAAAATAAAACTGTGGGTGTAACTTCCAGGGTACTGTTAGTCCACTCAAAGTGATTAGAAAAAAATGTGAGCAAAGTTTCACTTTGTTTTCTACTTTGTACTACATCTAGGTATATGCTAATATGTTAAAAATTTTAATATAGAGCTGATATATTTTAATCACTATGTATGTATATATTTTTATATCTGATGAAAAATGCATAAATGTATAAACATTTCTATTATTTATTTCTACATAACAAACATGCTTATACAGATAAATGGTAACTACAAGTTGTTATATTCTTTATTCATAGTTTTATTACTGTGTCAAACCCATTTTTCCTAAATAGTATGCTTTTTTTTCTGTATGCATGCCAATAATTTTTTTCTAAAATCACATTATTTTTCACTCTTTCTACATATAAATGAACAATGGGTGACCTGCCTAAATAGGAGGCTGTATATTAAAGATAACTTTAGTTCTACAACACAACTCTGCAGTATCTATATTGCTTCACACCACTGTCACTCCCTGGCAGATTGGATGACAAGTGCAAAAGCTGCCATTTTAAATTTGGTATAAAAAAGAGGAAAAAGCAGACAACTTTATAAATAGTGCATGTATTTGTGTAGCCCAGTTAAAATCTATCATTAGGATGACATGAATGCATCAAGGAAAATTCAGCAAACACCAAGAAACTGCTAAGTGCAGCTGAAAGCTTTATGAATACCAAATTAATACCCACTACGAAGCCACATTTAAAGTCACATTTACTGAGGGCAATGTAAACTTGCTGAATGCTGTTGAGAAAGCCAACATTATTCCAAACTCCAGGCACGAAAGGACAAAACATTAATAACCACCTATTTCTAACTTTAATCCATGCAATTGAAAAGGTCAAAGTGTTAATGTTGATAAAGATCTTTTAGAAAGAGAAGTAGTAGATGAGACCCTAATTATTAATCATCATCAAGAAAAGTCCTGAACAGCAATTAGCACACCATTGTCAAATAAGTATCTCAGAGATCTCTCAAGAGCATAGCACATTTTATACCAAAACAAAATCCAAGTTTGCATTATTAAAGACACAGGGATAAAGGTTATTTCATACATCTAACACACAATTATGTTCAGATTTGTAAAAGTTGCTTCACGGACTGAAGATGTCTAGTCATAATTACATTAAATAGTAGATCATATGATTTTTATTGTTGATATGTCCTCTCAGAAACTGCACTCTGCTCAGGGCACACTATTTGCAAAAGCAATCGGGTATTTGATTTGAGTTCATTATTATTGTAATCTTTCAGTGATGAAGTGTCAAGGTTTTTTATTTTAATAAAGAAAAGACTCAGAATTATTGTATTTTTTCTCAAAATAAATCTCTAATTTAGGAAAGGAAAATAAACACTGAAATGTTAAAATAAAAATGTGACTCAGAGATGATAAACTAGTGCTATCCATTGCAGTATGATAATTACTTTGAAGAAGTATATTTAAAATGTTCCGAGAGCTTAAATGTCACTCTGCCATAGGGGATCCAAAAAGGCTTTAGAAGTAATATCAGATGAGTAATTTCAACATGATGAAAAGTCACCAGACAAATCCAAATCAAGGGACATTCTACAAAAGGCTCAAGTAATAACTCTCAGAAGTGGCAAAATTATTGAAAATAAATACTAGGAAACTGACATATATTGAGGGCATTTATTGCATAACTAAGTGCAATGTAGATCCTGTATCTTGGCATAGTAAAAGCACATAATTGAAAAGACTGGCAAAATTTGCATAAATTCTGTAGTTTAGCAAAAGCATTGTACTAGTGTTAATGTCTTAAATTTTATAAATACACCACAGTTATGTAAAACTAGAGTCCATTTAGCAAAAGCATTGTACTAGTGTTAATGTCTTAAATCTTATAAATACACCACAGTTATGTAAAACTAGAGGCCCAGTGCATGAAATTTGTGCAAGGGGCTTGGCTCTCGCAGCCCCACCTGCCTAAGCCAGCCCTTGCAGCCCAGCTTCGTCCGGAAGGTTCGTGCAAGGGGCTTGGCTCTCGCAGCCCCACCTGCCTCAGCCAGCCCTCGCAGCCCAGCTTTGTCCGGAAGGTTGTCCAGAAGGTTGCCTGGATGGTTGTTCTGCTGTTTGGTCTAATTAGCATATTAGCTCTTTATTATATAGGATTATACCATCAGGGGGAACTGCATGAAGGGTGTGAGAGATCTTCCCTTCTTATCTTTGCAACTGTTTTTTTTTTTTCCCCTCAGTTTCTTTATATTTTATTTTATTTATTTAAGATAAAAAAGTCTAAAAAACAGTTCACACATTTCTCCCACCCCCATCCCCCACAACTTACAACCACCAATCTGTTCTGTCTATAAGCTTGATTCTTTTGAGCCACATTTCAGAGAGGAAAAGACTTTACCAGTGCCTTCTGCCAGCTGATAGAAGGGAATTGATTTTTTACATTCTAGATCCCCTGACTCACAGAAGAAGAAAAAACAAAGGTAAGAAACATCTAAGGCAGTGGTTCTCAACCTTCCTAATGCCACGACCCTTTAATAAAGTTCCTCATGTTGTGGTGACCCCCAACTATAAAATTATTTTCGTTGCTACTTCATAACTGTAATTTTGCTACTGTTATGAATCGTAATGTAAATAT
>NW_005363099.1:4738-6836 GCF_000412655.1 Myotis brandtii | reverse complement strand
GTGAACGTTGGAGTCTGCAGCAAGCAAGCCTCGTGCTCGCTTCAGTGCCTGGCTGCCGGCCGCCATCTTGGCTGACAGTTAATTTGCATATACTCACTGATTAGCCAATGAAAAGGGTAGCGGTCGTACGCCAATTACCATGTTTCTCTTTTATTAGTGTAGATGATACCATCAGGGGGAAGTGCATGAAGGGTGTGAGAGATCTTCCCTTCTTATCTTTGCAACTGTTTTTTCCCCCCAGTTTCTTTATATTTTATTTTATTTATTTAAGATAAAAAAGTCCAAAAAAACAGTTCACACATTTCTCTCATCCCCATCCCCCACAACTTACAACCACCAATCTGTTCTGTCTATAAGCTTGATTCTTTTGAGCCACATTTCAGAGAGGAAAAGACTTTACCAGTGCCTTCTGCCAGCTGATAGAAGGGAATTGATTTTTTACATTCTAGATCCCCTGACTCACAGAAGAAGAAAAAACAAAGGTAAGAAACATCTAAGGCAGTGGTTCTCAACCCATATGGGGTTGTGGCCCCACCCCATAACAAAGAAACAGAATTTCCGGAGGATGAGGCCCAGAAATCAGGATTTTAAAAAAAAAAGGGTAGCGGTCGTACGCCAATTACCATGTTTCTCTTTTATTAGTGTAGATGATACCATCAGGGGGAAGTGCATGAAGGGTGTGAGAGATCTTCCCTTCTTATCTTTGCAACTGTTTTTTCCCCCCAGTTTCTTTATATTTTATTTTATTTATTTAAGATAAAAAAGTCCAAAAAAACAGTTCACACATTTCTCTCATCCCCATCCCCCACAACTTACAACCACCAATCTGTTCTGTCTATAAGCTTGATTCTTTTGAGCCACATTTCAGAGAGGAAAAGACTTTACCAGTGCCTTCTGCCAGCTGATAGAAGGGAATTGATTTTTTACATTCTAGATCCCCTGACTCACAGAAGAAGAAAAAACAAAGGTAAGAAACATCTAAGGCAGTGGTTCTCAACCCATATGGGGTTGTGGCCCCACCCCATAACAAAGAAACAGAATTTCCGGAGGATGAGGCCCAGAAATCAGGATTTTAAAAAAATTCCCAGGTGATTCTAAATGTGCAGCCAAGTTGAGAACCACTGATCTAAGGGAATGTAGCAGCCCAGGAACGGAGACCCTTAAATGACAGAATTTTCTTTTGATCTTTCTTTAAACCAGCGGTTGCCAACCTTTCAGACCTCATGGACCACTAGTTAGCGACCGCTGCTCCAAAAGTTTCCTTAAACCAGCGGTTGCCAACCTTTCGGACCTCACGGACCACCGGTTGGGAAACTGTTGCTTTAAAGCCAACCTTTCGGACCTCACCGACCACCAGTGGTCCGCTGACCACCGGTTGGCAACCGTTGCTTTGAGCATTTAAAATGCAATATCCATTTTTGGTTGAAGCCCTTTTAAAATATAGGTCGTGGACTGGATTTGGCCTGCAGGCTCTATTTTGCTGACCTCTGGTCTACAGAGAAAACATTTCTACTTCCCTGGAAATAAACTCTTCTTCTCAGGCAAGTCACTGACTCCGCTGCTTGTTATTTATGAGAGCTTATCATGTTGATGAAAACAAACAGATCATTCTAATTTCCATTGAGCCAGTGCAGCTGCAAATCAATGAGTAGAATTTCTGCTCAATGCAATTGAACCTGCAGATATTTGCTTTAAAATAAGGAAAACAGCGAGTTTATAAAAACTGATTTTTAAATAATGTAATCTATTTTATCACATGTTGAAATGAAATTTTAAAATAGTTTTATCAATTAATTTGTACTAATGTAATTTCATGTTTTTCTACAATTGATATTTTCTCTAATTAAATTGTATTGGCAAAGTGAAAATAATTCAGACTATTAAAATATAACCATCTTCCCATACCTTATCCCCCAATATAATTGTTGTTTTAGACTTCATATGCATTTTGATAATTATTACTTATAAGTGCTATATTTAATTAAGATAATGCTATGTATGTTGCAACTTAGTTTTAATATGTATAGCTACTTGTACTTTGCCTTGATAAGTATTTCAGGGTGTATAATTACATAGGTGGGTGGGTGATTATTTGAAT
>NW_005363099.1:0-1779 GCF_000412655.1 Myotis brandtii | reverse complement strand
GGCCTGGCCGGCGATCAGGGCTGATCTGTGGGGCAACTGACAGGGTGACCAGGGGCCCCCCGCTGGTACCTGCTTTGGCTGGCCTGGGGCCTGTGGGCTGGGAGCAGCTCCTGCATTGAGTGTCTGCCCCCTGGTGATCAGTGCGCAATGGTCATTCCACCATTCGGTCAATTTGCATAGTAGACTTATATAGGATTCCAATAAAGGATTTTGAAACTAATAAAAACAATACACACTATAACATCATATATTTAATACTTTTGTTTACATATGATAAGGTTATCTTGTAGTAGGATGAATCTGCTGTTTCTGATGTGGGCATTTATTTTAAACTAGCTGGTGCATGAAATTCGTACACTGGAGCGGGGGGTCCCTCAGCCCAGCCTGCCCACTATCACAGTAGGGGATGTCCTACTGATGGCTTAGGCCCACTCTCCTTGGGGGACTGGGCCTAAACCGCAGTCTGGCCTCCCTCTGTGGGCTTATCAGGGGAAGGCACCACCCCCATCACCCTGCTGCTGCTGCCACTGCTGGGCCCCAAGGTGTTTTAATCAACATGGACTCCAGTCCCTTCACCATGAAAAAATGACAACTTTCTTCAGGCATTTTTAAGATGTCTCTTTCATAGGATATGACACTTCTTTCTTTCTTTTTTTTATCCTCACCTGAGGATATTTTTCCATTGATTTTTAGAGAGTGGAAGAGAGAGGGAAAGACAGAGAGAAACATCAATGTGAGAGGGACACTTTGATTGGTTGCCTCCTACATAAGCCCTGACCTGGGCCCGGGCCAGGGCGGAGCCTGCAACCTAGGTACATGCCCTTGATCAGAATCCAACCCGGACCCTGCAGTCCGCAGGCCAAAGATCTATCCACTGAGCCAAACCGGCTAGGGCAGAATATGACATTTCTTAGTCCCTCCAGTAGCAGACCTTTGTTTTTTTCCTCCAGGAGGGAGGTGGAAAAACCCTAGATCACCTTCTTGGATTCTTATTACTGAAGTTATCAAGAACGCTGTGTGGCGTACAGGGAGCTTAGCCAATAAGCTGTAAGAAAATTTGTTTCCTCTGCAGCTCACGGGCAGAGGCAGGCCTGTTGGGGTGCTGTCTCCTGGCTGCAGCAGCCTGGGCACGCCACCCTACCTCTCACCTCCTGCTCCCTCTGTGGGCCTGCTCCGCCCTGCTCTCTGCGAACCTGATCATGGCTGTGGTGACTGGCAGGCCCTGCTTCCTGTTCTCTGCAGGCCCTGCTCTGCCCTGCTCTCTGTGCGCCTGCTCGTTGCCTGCACCATCCATGGATTGCCTCACTGCACAGCAGTCCCTTCCCCACATCTGCGTGCACAGCCTATAAAGAGGTAATATGCAAATTTGTCTGGTCATAACTGTTACGGCGTCCTGGACAAATTTGCATATTACCTCTTTACATATATAGATTATTGATGCTATTGATGTATAAAATCTGAATTTAGGACAGAGATGTCTCAGAGATATCCAATTTTATAAGAAGTTCTTGACTTATTCTTAAGACCAGATTATGTTATAATTATTATTAACTAGAGGCCCAGGGCACAAATTCGTGCACCAATGGGGTCCCTCAGCCTGACCTGTGGGATCGGGTTGAAACTGGCTCTATGACATCCTCTGAGGGGTCCCAGATTGCGAGAGGGTGCATGCCAGGCCGAGGGACCCCACCGGTGCACAATCAGGGCCAGGAAGGGACATGAGAGGTTGGATATCCAGGGATGGACCACAGGAGGGCTCCAGGGTGTGTCCGGCCCATC
>NW_005363098.1:5206757-5215326 GCF_000412655.1 Myotis brandtii | reverse complement strand
CTACCTCCCACTCCCCTTTTCCCTTTGGCAACCATACTGTTAAGGTGAAGGGATCAGGCCTGGGGGGAGGGGGGTGGTTTAAAGCTCACTTGGTAGTTCCAATGCACAGGCAGGGTTGAGAACCTCCTGATAGGCCTGAAAACATAGGGGCAGCATGCAAGCGACTACTTGTGTTTGCAGAATGCGGAATGCTGTTCGTAACCTAGGTGTCACCCTTAGGAACACTTCCGCATCTAAATACTTGATTTGTACTAGTTCCTTTGAGGAAGAGACCCTGGGGGTGGTTTCCAGTGCTATCACCTTCTAAGGAGTTGGACTCTTCAGAAGCCATAGAAAAATATGGCATTAAATATAATGATCAAATAGCTTCTTTCAACCACATCACATGTCATTATAAATGTTCTTATTCCCTCTTTTTAATTCTAGGGCTTTTATCATTAGAACTCTTCTGCTGCTCAGAGACACAAAAAGGGAAGGAACTCCTTAGCCTTTGACTGCCAATTAACATTGTCAAAGTTCTGAAACAATATAGAATTCTGTAATTGGTCAATACAAAAAAATTACAGAAACTGGATTTTTTAAAGCAGGATTGGGGGAGACAAGAAATTCGAGGGAAATTTGATTCTTACTAGCTAAGTTATCATCATTAGCATTTAACTAGAGGCCCGGTACATGAAATTTGTGCACTGGGGGGGGGGGTCCCTCAGCCTGGCCTGTGCACTCTCACAGTCTGGGAGCCCTCAGGGGATGTCCAACTGATGGCTTAGGCCTGTTTCCCGTCAGTCAGACATCCTTAGCACTGCCATGGATGTCAGCCTCTGGCTGAGTGGCATTCCCCCTGTGGGAATGCACTGACCACTAGGGGGCAGCTCATGCACTGAGGGTCTGCCCCCTGGTGGTCAGTGCACATCATAGCAACCAGGCTGCAGCGGAGGTGGGAGAGGCTCCCGCCACCACCACTGCGCTTGCCAGCTGTGAGCCGGCTTCTGACTGAGCAGCGCTCCCCCTGCGGGAGTGCACTGACCACCAGGAGACAGCTCCTGCATTGAGTGTCTGCCCCCTGGTGGTCAGTGCGTGTCATAGCGACCAGTCATTCTGCTGTTCAGTCGATTTGCATATTAACCTTTTATTATCTAGGATAGCTATTTTCAATGAGCGCCTATTATGTGTCAGACCTGGGATTAGGTGAATTATATAGGGAATCTCATGTCATTCACAGGACTCCCTTTTCAAGGTTCAAATGTTGTCTTCAGTGATTACAAAAGTCAGCCTAAACATTTAAGAGTTTTGTGCACATTCCCTGAGAAATCACTGTGGTGCAACAGAATCCTTGTCTGAAAGTTAGAAACCTGTGAGAACGTATTCACTTCTCCAAGGTATGGTTTCTTCCTTTCTTGAATTATATCTTCAGACTGCTTGATTGCTATAAATTTATGAAAATCATGGTAAGAAGACGTAGTGGATAGAACTGAACTGTGAGTGCATTGCTAATGTTTTTGATGGATGATGCCTTGTACTTTCCACAATCAATGTTGTTATTTTTTATTCCCACTCACAGCTCCCCTGTGAGGTAAGAAGGATAAATATCCCCTCAGCATCCTGAGAACAAGGCTGGGAATGTTATTCTTCCTTAAGAAATACCACAGAAGGAGCAGTCAGTTTTTTGTTTTTTCTTGCAGTGCGAGGCTGTGGGAAAAGTAAATGAAAGGTTCTATGATTGCTAAAACAAATACACAAAGAAATGTAAAAGCGTGACTTTTTCACTATGCATTGCAAACATTTTACAAATTGTCATTTTACTAAAGAAGAAAATCATCTTGAATGGTTTCCCTCTAAAATACTCTACTTGAAAAGGCAATTCAGTCTCCTAGCAACCAACACTTCTCCAAATGAGAAAAATGTCTGGAGGAAGGGAGAAACTACAATTACACATAATGAATAGAGCAGAATTCTCATGGGCCTGGAAGAGAATCAGAAAGGGCATCTGAGCCCATTTCCATTCTCCCAGAGTGTCGGTTTCTGGGATCCTCAGAGGCTCTGAACAGGGTCACCAGCAAGGTCAAATGTAGTGGCCTACCTTCCGCCTGTGCTTGGTACCAGGGCCTCTTCCTTTCATACCCTCTTTCTGAAGGAGCAGCATTTTTATAAGCAAGGTCTGGAAATCCTTATGGATTACATTAAAAATAAAATTTTAAATATGAATGAGTTTACATGAAATGAAGTTGAAAGTCAGTTCCTCATTCACACAAGTCCCATTTCAAGTACTCACCAGCCTCGTGTGGTGATGGCTACCATATTGCCCAGTGCAGACTTGGACCACTGCCACCATCACAGGAGTTCTGTGCCGCTGCATTGCGCCACTCTGAGTGTCTGCAGAGCAGATTCAGATGGAGACACTTCAGTTAGAAAGGTGATGGCTGGATGCAGAACCTTGCTATTGCCTCCCTGGGTTTTACCTCCAACTTTTGATTTTTCTCACTATTTCCACATTAGATATGCATTTTTCCTATTGTCCTCTTCAATGGGAACAGTAATTTTCATAACTGGTGCATTATGTGATGAATGTGACTGAGGGTCACAGAGGGGAAATCCATGAGAGGACAAGCACTTCTTTGCAATCATGCAATTGATGTTTTCTACAGGTTTAAAATTTTATAGCAGCAAAAGGAAACGGAGGTCACAAATCACAAAATTCTCCATCAAGATAACTCAGCAGGGGTGGGGGGGGTTGTCTGAGAGCCTCAGGAGTGGTTATTTTAGGTTCCTATTTTTGGATCCTGCTATTGGCTAGCCTGTGAGGTGATGCTGAACCATGCTTGGGAATGAACATGGATTTCCAGACAGATCGGGATTTCCTCCTGGATTTCTTCTTCGCTTTCTTTCTCCTACACTGACTTGATCAGCTGCTTCAGTGCCCCATCTAATATAACAACTTAGAGCCTTGGAGGAGAAGAGGAAGCAGAAAGAGAGTGCAGTGACCCTGTACTTTGAATCCATCTGTCCTGACACCCCAGGGCCCTGGAGCTCAGCACTAGTGAGTGCAGTGCCTGGCATAGACCACGGCCAGCACAGATTCCCCAGCTGGAGCCTCAACTCCTACGTGGCTATCAGGGCCCAGCAGATCCAGTACATCCAGCCCAAAATGGACGCTCTCCTTCTCGACCAACTCTTCATTTTCGGAAGGAGGGGCTTCCCCGAATGCTGTGATGGATAACTCCACTGAATCCACAGGTCACAAGTTAAAGAGAGTTCTCACGATAAAGTTTTCCATTTTAACTCCAGAGCTTTCATCATTAAGATCACATTTATAAAAATGTGTCCTATGTCACCAAAACACGCTTCCAGGTTGATATTTTCTTTTCTAATACAGGATTGAAAATTGATTCTTCAAAAAATCTTTTCACTCCCATACAGTTCTCTGGAAGACTTTCAATTTGAGAAAGTCTAAGTCAGCCTGAGAGGTGGAGTAGTAGAAGGAGAAGTAAGAATTCCTGGAAACTGAATTAGTATTATAAAGTGTGGGGTATTGAGGATGGACAGATGCAAGGGCTTTGTGAGCTGATGTACCCATGAGATACTGCGCATCAGTGATTGGACAGCAATGCCAGCAGGGGGGAATTTTTTGACATGCTCAGCAAATAATACAGCACCCACATTTCTGCCCACAGGGAATCAATTTTAAATTAGAATCTAAGCAAGAACGGATCCATACACTAGGGGAGGCTTAAGACACTCTTCTTTCTACATGGCTGCAACGTGCAGAGGGGAGACCATGCAGAGAAATACCAGATGCCTAGACCTGGTTGAGAGACTAAAAGCTGTAGGTTCCTGATCCTGTTTCCATAAAAACAAGTGCTGGCAGCCAGCAATGCAGAGCAAAGGAAAGGAGCACACACCACTTCCTGGAAATCAATTACTTAACAGTAACAAAAGGAGAGGATTGGAGATAGTCTTTAAGACTCAGTTTGGTTAACATTTTTACACAAGTCAACTTCATCCTCAAGCCCCTATTTCCGCCTACTCCGGGGAAAAAAATCATCTTGCAGCTCAGCACAACTCAATCACTTCTGGTATGAAATATAGTCAGGTCAGGATTTAAACAGATTCAAGTAGAATTTTTCTGGGCCCGCCCCCTTTATACACACACCTAGAAGCTTGTACACACTTCCTTCCCATGTTGGAGCTCTGGGACACAACTATTCTTGTCTCCTGTGGCTCATGTTATCACAGGGTCCTCCGCGAAGCTGTCTTCTAGAGCCACAGACAGGAATTGGGGCAGGGGCCTGCTGTGCTTTTGGGCCTAAATGTTTGCGGTTTCAATACATCCTCTTTCTCGTAGTAAGATGATGATGACAAGGAACGTGGTGGGTGGGGCACCGACTGGCCATTGTGTTGGTGTCTAAACACCTTTGTTCTCTCCCATCTCCATCCTTCTCCTCCAGTCCCAGAGGGTTGTCCTCTCTTCTCTGTGCAGAAGAAAACTCTGTGCACCATGGTGTGTTCCTCCTCTTAATGTCATTTACAGCGTGAACCCAATACCTAAGTCCTCCACTCTCTGGGCTTTTGGAGATACAGATCCTTGTGTCTCTTAACAAAGCCAGACTCTGGTAAACAAATGCTTTGCTTTCCAGTTTGTTATTTCTGTAACAGGTTTACAAAAATTAATTTAGCACTTTAATTAATGTTAAATGATTAATTGTTCTTACCCACCCTCCTCCTGGAAACAATGAATGGCATTGATTCATTGGGTAAAAAGCCCTGGGCAACTAGAAGCTCTGAGGAATCAATGGGAATGAAGAAAACACTTCGATTGTTAGGTGCCTCACTGACCTCCCAGACCTAGGCCGCCTTCACCTCTGGCGTTATAGTGGGCTACTTGTTTATTTCCTCTGATCGTTTATTTTGGCTTTCAACTCTGCCAGGCAAAAAAATATTTGTTTTTGGCCAGGGCTCAGCAGTCATAAAAATACCAATTTCATAGAACCCAAATTGGGGGAGTTTTATTAATAAAGGAACTTCCCAGAATTCCTGGGCCAGCCAGCATTGCATTGTGTGTACAAGCAAGTCAAACTTAGGTAATGGAACTGATGTGAGAGGGGCAGGGCGGGGTGAGCAGGAAAGAAGGACCTAGACTCCTTCTGGCATCTGCCACTGTCCTGGGCACAGTCCTCACTGTGGCTGGAGTTGGCCCCTTTGCCTTCAAAACTTTTTTTTTTTTTGAGAGAAACATTTGGTTGCCTCCCGCAAGCACCCTGACTGGGGATTGGACCCACAACCAGGGTATGTGCTCTGACCGGGAATCAAACCCACCAACTTTTGGTGGATGTAACAACACCCCAACCAACTGAGCCACACCAGCCAGGGCAAATTTTTATTTTTTTTAATAGGAGAGTATTATGCTAAGTGAAATAGGCCAGTCAAAGAAAGATAAGTATCACATGATCTCACTCATATGTGGAATCTAATTAACAAAATAAACTGATGAACAAAATAGATCCAGAGATGTAGAAGCATCTAACAGACTGTGGAACCGAGGGCAGAGATTAACTGGGGAACTTAAATGTGTATATGCATAGCCCATGGACACAGACAATAGTGTGGTGAAGGCTTGGGAGGAGGGGGTCAGTGGGAAAATAAAAACAACAACAAAAAAAACCAAAGGGGACATCTGTAATACAATAAAGGTAAATTTAAAAAATAAATAAAAGAATGATAAAGATCCTTGAAGGAGAGTAAGGAGAATCGAGTGTCAGAGACAATGTTAAATTGTTTCAAGCACTTAAATTAATGGAGTTACTGACAGGATCAGTGCCATGATTTTATTTTACAAATCCTTCTCTTTTTTGGCTTATTGCTGAGTGTGAATTCTGCTCATGGAACCTGCTTCATCTCTCAACAACTCAAAAGCCAGAAAACATCTTGGATCAATAATTTTTAAATTCACATCTTTGGCTAATCTGGCCTACCTGCTCCATTTTCATACTTTATCATAATCACGGTGAACAGAGAGGGAGGCAGCTTAAAAAAGAAATGGAAAGAGAGCAACTAAGCCAAGTAGTCATGCCGGGGTTTGCTGTCTGCTTGGTCAGCCGATCAGTTCCGTGACGAATTCACTTAGACTTACTTTTCAATATTGATTTATTTATGGGGCGTGAACTGGTAATTAGTTATTGACTCTGTGAAAAACAAATTATTTGTGAAGCGTTTATTCTATAATGGCCCATAATACAAATGAGCCTCAGAATGACCAATGACTTTTCAAAACAGTTTAGTTTATTTCTATGTTCCAAAAATCCCCCAGTGGCTACCACACTGCTTATGAGAAATCCAGTTCTACTAGTAAGTCATTTGAAAGCAATCATTGGGAGAACAGACTTAAAAAAGAAGTTAGTATAGAAGGTGGAATATTAACTGAGAAAGAGTCAAAGAAAGGAAAAAGAAGAGTCTGACAAAGGTGGGGTTTTGTGTTTGCTTCAAAGCAGCACCAAAAAGAATTTGAGACTTTCTGAGTTTCCCTTCTGCTCTATGCCCACTTATGCCAACTTAGTCTTTGAACAGTTCCTCTCAACCTGTTTTTGGTGTGTCACTGGGCAGGTCACTTCCCCTCTCTGCCCCTCCATCACTGACTCATTTATTTCTAATGATTGCTGGAGCTAGGTCAGGTATTTTCATGTATTATTCTTTCTACTTTTGTATAGGTTTAAAATGTTCCATAATAACAAGTAAAGAAAAGAAATAAATGGATTGGAACCAAATCGCGGAAGTTTTTCTAGCTCTAACTTTTTTTTTCTTTTTTTGCTATTTGGAGTGATAGAAGTCTCAGCCAGTGTTTACTCTGAACATTTAGCTTATATATGACTGGTTCTGAGTTTATAACACTGATATTTTTTTAATTACAAAAGTAATGTGAGATAATTAAAGTAATATGGTTAATTATGAGCCTCCACTTCCTCCTTCCCTAAATTCCCACTGTTCCTACAGTAATAACGATATCTCTCCACCTTGTTTACTGTGGTCCTATGAACACTTATAGACATATATAAACTTTGGTGTTTTTGCTTCATTTATTTATTTTTTTTACAAAATTTGGGCTATTTATCACTTAATTAAGGTAAGGTTGAAAAAAATAATAAAATTGGTTAAATCTATGTCTATTTACTAGGGGATGTCCTTGATATATTAGGTAATTAAGTGAGAAATAAGTAGCCCAAATTTTGTAAAGAAAATAAAACAAAAATACCATAGTGTATATATGTATATAAATGTTTGTATGACCACAGAAAAAGAGGTGAAGTGATACTGTTATTACGGGTTCTTAGGTAATCAAGGTTATATGGTATGCCAATATTTCAGGATGGACTTGAAATTTCGAAACACGGTGACTGTTATAAAAAATATTAGAACACATTTGCCACTACTTTTGAGGTTGTCAGCATATTTGCTGTCCAGTTATTCATTTATTCTTTCAATATGTAGTTCTTTAGGACTTTTCACATTTATATTGCAGATAAAGTCAATACATTGCTGCCCTTACAGAGCTGACAGCTGTGGTCTGAAACTCAGGTTAGTTTCTTAAAATAAAAGACTTTAAAAAGTTTTCCAAACCAGTAAATTAACCTGCAAATGGCTCTTATATAAATGTGTCCTTCAATCTCCTTAGGTTATCTGGTTTAGGGAAATCAATAGAACTACAAAAGAGAGTCACTAAAAGTAGAGACATAATTTAGCGTTTCTGGCGGTGATCAAATGCTATTCATTTTAAGACCTGGGAAAGGGAAATGGTGAGAGAATTTTCTAGACCTTAGCTCTTCTTGTTTATAAAAATTTTATAAAGGGAGGATCAGTTTGCTTTCCACCTTCTTCTGTGATCACAAGATGGCAGTGTTTCTGAGCTTTGCTGAGACAGCAATTTGACTTAAAATGGCCCTGGGCAGATGCTGTAGGGAAGTCAGAATAACTGATGTGGAAGAACTTTAGTGTGTGAAATAAAACTCGCCAGCAAAGAAAAACCAACGGACTGTCAGGAGTTTGCATTTCTGGAGGAGTGAGTGTGTGTATGGCAGTGTTTCTGAGCTTTGCTGAGACAGCAATTTGGCTTAAAATGGCACTGGGCAGATGCTGTAGGGAAGTCAAAATAACTGATGTGGAAGAACTTTAGCTTGTGAAATAAAACTCGCCAGCAAAGAAAAACCAACTGACTGTTCAGGAGTTTGCATTTCTGGAGGAGTGAGTGTGTGCCTGGGTCCTGGAAGGTAAGGATGGCAATATATTATAGGTTGACAGTGGAAATGAGGGAGCATGTTTAGATTCTTAAGGCAGGTTAGGTAGTTAAGAAGCCATCCCAAAGGTTTCAACAAGACCTAATCGTCTCGATTAAAGCAATGTCAGAGATGCAGAAGAGATGTGAACTGTACCTAAAAGTATAGTCAGTAGGACCCAGTGATTGTTTTGAAGTTCTAAGTGAGGTGACTAATCACATTATTATAACTGAATGGATTCTGTCAGAGAGATAGAAAATAAGTTTAGGGGAGAAAATGGTTTATCGGAGTCAAGAGGCCTATCAAATATC
>NW_005363098.1:5193513-5206417 GCF_000412655.1 Myotis brandtii | reverse complement strand
GCAAAAAAAAATTAAAGACCATTCCTGGACAAGAAAATGAGAAGAGAAGAAAGCCGGGGGAAGTGGTTGTTAACCTTGCCTGTGCACCAAAATACCTGTGGCTCTTAGACAAAAACATACACATGCTTGGGGCCTGTCCAAGGCAATTTCCATGCAGCAGATCTGGGAAAAGAAAACCAGGAAAGAAAAGTTTTGTGTAAGCCAAAGGAGACACATTTAAAGGAGGGCCTGGTGAGCCTTGTCTAAAGCAGCAGAGGTCAAATAAGATACATACTTGACAGTGCCTTAGATGTGGCTGCTGGAAACACATTGAAGCCCTTGTAGGAGCATTGGGGGGGGGGGGGGTGTCATTAACAGAAGGGAATGGGGGAGGCGTTCTTATGACTTAAGGAATAAGATTTGTTGATTTAAAGTTTTGTTGAACACCTGTGAGCACCCAACTGAGGTTGAAATGTACAGATTTGAAATGGTGTCAACCTGCATTAATTCATAAGTCCATTCTCTACTGTTGTGGGCACTGATGACAGAGCAGTAAACAACATACACCAGGATCATGCATTTCAGAGGAAAGGCAGACAATGACCATAATTAAAGGTGTTCATTTCAGAAAGGGCTAAGTGCTACAGAAAGAAACAAACAGCAGTGATGTGATACGGAGTGAGGAGGCGACCTATGAGGCCAGGCAGTCAGCATCTCCAAGAAGACCAAAGAAAAGGAAAAAGGCCTTAGGATTAATCCAAAAAGATATGAGCAGTGGGGAGGCCATGAAGGGGGTGGGGGCCTCAGAAGGATCAAGGCCCAGGGATGTTCAGGTTGTTGCTGAGGGATGGTTGAAGCAATGAACTGCCTTGGCTAGGTTGGGTCTGAGTGACAGCGAAGCTGTCCCAAGTTTCACAGGCTTTTCGGCATACTTTATTGTAGCATTATCTATCTCGAAATGTAATTCATTTTTCAGTTATCTGCTTTCCCTAGATTGTGAGTTCTTCTGTGGAAGGGATTTTATCTTACAAGTTTATTCCTTGAATTCCTGACGCATAATATACTTAATAGGTCTGGACAGTTTCTTTCTGGAATGCCGGCAGGAAGAATTTGGCTCTCACGCCCCCTCGTGGTAGTTCAATAATAGCCCTATAACCTGCTTGTGTGGGGATCCCCAAAAGACCAGCAACTGGTAGAAAATTCCTCAAAAATAACAAAACAGAAGCCAGTGACTTAGACTGCTCTCCGTTATGTTGGTAAGATTGCTGGGAGAAACCAAAAGGCAATCAGGAATGGATTTAGTATTTTTAGAAGTCTTTGGCAAGAAGTGAGGAAAAAAAAGTTTTATGCACATTTGAAGAAAAAGAGGTTTAGATCATTTAACAGGCATTTATTCATACAATAACATCGAAGACAGTTATGTATTTTTCCACCCTGAGACACTATTGTTACTGTTTCATGCCTCTGCCTGCAAGCTCAGCTACATCTTGGGAGCAGCTTTGTAGTTTGATAGCTGAGCTTTCTGGAATTGATACAGATTTCAGACTTTTAAAAAATTCTATTATTAATTTTAAGTCTCTTTAGATTTCAAAAATTACTCATCATAAATTATAAAAAAATAGCTGTCTCTAAAGTAAAAAAGATAACATTTAGCTACTTTTTGTATTTGTCTTTAAATGAGATGTCTTTCACTTCCATCAATTAAGCAGTCCAAGGGTTGAGTGTATAACACTGTCTACTAGATCTTATGAGTCCAAATCATGGCTCTGGAAGGTTCTAGAACCTTTCAGTCTGAATTGGAGATGGAAGTTCCCCTCTGACAACCTGTCCAGCTGCTCATAATTTCTCTCAGCCTCATAAATCAGCACCCTGTTTCCCTTCAGGGCTGCTTAATCCACATTGTAGATATTAGAACTTCCCTTGAAAATCCTTATTTGAAATTCTGAATGCACTTCTCCTAATAAGCCACATATTAAATGGAGTAGTATTTGATTGAACCAGACTAAGTTCTGGTCCCGGACAGATTGGACAGGGGACTTTTTTCTGGGTCCAAGACTGACATTTTCCTGTTGTATTGCTCCCTTCCATTATCTATTTGCATAGGCAAAGCTTTCTTGGTATCTTCTCAGCTGCTTTCTTATACCCAACATATGCTTTCCAGCATCCTTCTTTTTGTTTTCTTATCCCGTTTTATAAAAGAGACCACGTCTTTTCAGCCCAAACAAAAAAACCCCACAACTTTTCAGCAGAATTTGATGGGACTTAAAAAACAAAGTCACGAAGTATTTTTGCTCTGTAGTCAAAAGCTTCCAAAAGAGTATGTTTCATACTGTGAAGCCTGGAACTGTGACCTGCCTCAGTTCCAAGTGATGCTTCTCCTTTTCTGTCATCTTTAATTTTTTACAATCAAAGTAGCTGGAGACACTCATTTACATTATCGTTTATTGACTTGCTGCATTGGGGGGCAAGAGCAAAGTCATCTTGATATACGGCAATTTAAACTAATTGCTCTTCTTACCGTGGAAGGGAAATTAGCTGGCCTGGTGAATCAGCCTATTGAGGCAATAAGTCTCCATATGTCAGCTCGCTGCTCTCCGCACCACCTGCTGGAGTCCCCTTCAGGGATGCAAACTGATGAGATCACCGCAGCAAGCGATAGATCTTGGGCAAGTTAAGGGGTCGGTTTTGCTTGGTAGTGAGGAGAGCGTCTTTGGAAAAGGGGAAATTGGAATCTGTCGCTGCTCTGCAAACTGATGAGTGATTGCTATTGTTTTGCATCTCGGCCGGGTTAGGACAGTTTATTAACTATTCCTCAGCCCTGAATGTTTAGTGTCATTTTTATTTTATAGGCAAGAATCTGAGAAGTGTGTTGTGAAGCATAATCGTTGAAGTCAAAGTGAAGGCGAGCAGATTTCTCTGAGTTTAGGATGTTAACATCACCTATGTGGAGCCAGTGTAGCGATGAGGAGGGAAGGTGATTTTCAAGGTGATATGGGCTAAGATCATAAATCAAAATGCTCTGGAGAGTGACTCACAATGCCTTGTCCCCACAGAGTGACTGTGGTTCCCCAAATTCCTGAACTCAAAATTCACAAATGCCAATGTGTCCCATTCCCCCCCCACCCCCTTGCAAATGTGACAATACTTTCAGTAATTCCTGATTTTGGTTAGGAATAACCAAAATCATTAAAGAACAAAATATGTCAAAATTATCTTAGAAAAAACATTTATTTATTATTTAAACAAATTCACTGGAGGGAAGTTTCCAAGTTGTCCATCCTTGCTTACTCTATTGAAAAAGGAACTTTGGATAAAATAATGTTCCTCTTGAGAAAAAAAAAAACACAAAACTACAAAATGATAAACTTGGGAAAGACCTTAAAGGTAACCAGTTCTAAACTATTATTTCATTTAAAATTACTAGGTGATAATGAAAAACTCTTTATAGTCATTTGGAAGAAAATTCTGTAGTGATAAAGAGTACCACTAAAATCTGTGCTTTTAAGCTGCAGGTCATGACCACTTAGTGAAAAATAATAATAAAATGAAATAATAAAAATTAGGAAACATTTGAGTGCATTTCACATTGTAAGGATAAGTAGGGTATCATAAAACTATTGTTCTAGTTACATTGTGTGTGTGTGTGTGTGTGTGTGTGTGTGTGTGTGTGTGTGTGTAGTGGCTTATGATATAAAATGTATTTCTTAGAGTGGGTCAGGAAAGTTTGAAAACCACTGCATTTAGAATGGGTATGAGGAGGCGAAAAGAAACAGATTCTCTCTGTGTGCATTAGCAGGTTTCCTATCTCTTGGGCCAGTGACCCCACCATTGAGTTGATTTCATGGCCCATTATATAACACTTAGACTGTTTGCACAGTCAGGATTTATTTCTCTCCACAATATAACCAGAACCCCATTTTCTGGCTGTTGGGCCAAGCACTTTGCTTTAAAAGTAAACGTGTTCTTAACCCCTTTCTCAAAGATCAGTTGTCGTCCTTAGATAAACTGTGGCTACCTCTCAGTTTTACCCCAAATGCACGTCTAGTTAAGATTTTAACACTTGTGATTGTGTTTTCTGTGCACAGTATGTTTTAATCTTTTAAATGGGTTTTCTTTGCAGATATTTTTCTAAAACATTTTATAAAAGGACAAAACTTATGGAGAGTGTTTAAATCAAAGGAAAATAAACACCCAGTGTGACATTGTAAGAAACAAATTCCCTGCAATGAATATGCTCAAATTGCCAGCTGGAATTAATCCCTTGAGATACTGTTGGCTGGAAGCAAGACCAATGCCATGATCACTTCCACCTTCTTTGTAATGAGCATTTTGATGTTTGAGAGATAACAGGCACTGGAAACATTGCTATTTATCATGGAGGAGGCAGGAAAGAGGGCAAAATGTCCTTAACACTGTGGAGGGACGTATTAGTTTCTTTCTTTTTTTAAAATTTTTTTAATATATATTTTATTGATTTTTCACAGAGAGGAAGGGAGAGGGATAGAGAGTTAGAAATATCGATGAGAGAGAAACATCGATCAGCTGCCTCTTGCACACCCCCTACTGGGATATGCCCGCAACCAAGGTACATGCCCTTGACTGGAATCAAACCTGGGACCCTTCAGTCCGCTGGCCAATGCTCTATCCACTGAGCCAAACCAGTTAGGTCCGTATTAGTTTCTTATTGCTGCTGTAACAAATTCACAAAAATCAAGGTGCTGTCAGGGCTCTGTTCCACTTGGGTGCAAAGCAGAATCCATTTCCTCGTCTATTCCAGCTTTTAAAGGTTGCCTGAATTCTTCCTCTCATGGTTCCTTCACACTGACCTCAGCTTCCATCTCCTGCTCTGACTCTGACCCTTCTTTCATTTACAAAGACTTTTGTGATGGCACTGCACCCACCTGGACAGTCTCAAGATCCTTAACTTAACCAAATCGGACAAGTCCTTTTTGTCATGTATGGTAACACATTCACGGGTTTGGGGGCTTAGGATGTGGAGATCTTTGGAGGAGCATCATTTTATCTGTCACAGGGGACTATGAGGATGCATGTCTAGGAGCAAATAATTCACAAATTCATTGTTTTGCTGCTGATGACATGCTTACAGAGGAGGGACGGGAATCATATCCTGTGGGCCTCTACAAAGTTCAAGGATTGGCAGCTGTGTGCCTCTCTGCGGCCTTGGATGGCTCTGCTTTTTTCCTCTTCGGCCACGCTGCACACTTGCTTAAAAATGAACAATTGCCTCTCTGATTGATGGTGGTTGCTTCCCAACATCCCCCTGTGTCTTTGGGTCTTTAAAGCATCTCCTCTATAGTGCATTTTTCTATGGCTGTCATTTTTAAGCTTGCCTGTTTTGCCTGGATTGGAGACCAAAGCTTAAAAAAAGAAAAGAACAGTGAACAAAGCCCACAGGTGAAGCAGGGAGCTGGGGGTCAAAACACATCCCCTTGCAGGCCTTCCAAGGGGATGTTGAAGATAAAGCACACAGCGAAAACTCAGAAGCTGGATTTATAAAGAAAGTGTCAGAAATAAAAGCCCATGAAAGCAGAGGAAAGAAACAACAGTGACAACACAAAAAACCCCTTATTTACAGACACAGGAAGTAGTAAATACTCTGGAGTTCAGTGTAATGGTGAAAACACTGTGTGCAGTGATCAGAACGGATATCATTGACCATGGGACTTAGGCTTGCTTTCCAGAAAGACTATGGTTTATTCATTGAATGCATTTTGCCAGGCTAAGAGCTTCTGGAATTTCATCATCTGTTTTTCTCTCTCTGTTCACACTATACAAATAGTTATGGGAAATAAGGAATTGGCAATCAACAGAGGAAAGTTGAGGAGCACCTGAGTTCAGGAAGCAGTTTCTACCACAGCCTCTCCAGGGATTGCAATCTCGTTTTCTGGGGAAGTCACGGGGTCGAGGAGACGCTGCTAAAACCTTAGTATTCTAGCCCTAGCCGGTTTGGCTCAGTGAATAGAGCGTCGGCCTGCGGACTGAAGGGTCCCGGGTTTGATTCCGGTCAAAGGCATGTACCTTGGTTGCGGGCACATCCCCAGTAGGGGGTGTGCAGGAGGCAGCTGATCGATGTTTCTCTCTCATCGATGTTTCTAACTCTCTATCCCTCTCCCTTCCTCTCTGCAAAAAATCAATGAAATATATTTAAAAACAAAACAAAACAAAACAAAACCCTTAGTATTCTAGAGCCCTCCAACTCCAATTTGTGATTTCTCAAAGCACAGGTTCTCTCCTCAGGATTAGCTCAGACTGCAATCGCAAAACATCTTTAAAAATATTAAGCACTTATTCACTCCTTCTAAATGATAGTAGCTATAAGAAACCTCTGCATGCCTTCAAGTGGGTAAATCACTCATTATTTAATTTGTGCAAATACTAGTATCTGCCTGATTTTCAGATTAGTTTCAGGGCCAATCATGGTATTTGAATTATAAATTGCTGAATAAAATATTTGGAAAATGTATTAGATGCAAAAGAAGTTTAAGTCAAAAAATAGAAACATGTGGAAAATATGAATTTTAAGATAGAAATAATGTTGTTTTTTCCCCCCTCAATTCACGTGTGCTCAGAAAGACCTGGAACATTCCTGTTATGATTATGCTACTGTGTTATTGATCATACTAAAGAAAAACAAGGTTGACATTCAATCTTGCATTTCTCTGTACATGTACACACTGCTAACTCTGAAGAATCAGGGCAAAACACTCAGATCCTATGTGATCCAGGAAACTTAATCAAGGAGCAGCCCTGCCATGTCCACATGTGTTCCATGAGAAAAACAACTGTGATATTGACACGGCCAAGAATCTGTGGCAGACGTTTTCTTCCCAAATGTCTGTGTATTAAAGGAGTTTCTCACAGATCGTATTTGTACCCAGTACATCCCCATCTGTGTGTGCAAATCATGAACTGTGCTCGGATCCAGCAGGATCCATTTATTTCCAAAAGAGCTGTGTCTTGATCAAATAGGATTCATGTGTGCCTGTCGTAGCGCGGAGACACTTCTGGCCGGATGTGGTTCTTTTCCCCGACGGCCTTGATTCAATGGGATCCAGGCATTTTCCAACTGAACAGCTGTGGCTTGGGGAGAATCCAGGTGTTTTTCTCACTGAATATTTGTGGGATTGGCAGGGTCCTGGGCATTTCCTTTGCTTTCTCTTGCCTGGAATTATTATAACATATATTATCTGTATGTATTTCAGTGAACTTTGCTTTGTCCCAGGAAACAGATCAGCTTCCTTTACTTCACACAAAGAGCAATTACACCTAGAAAAATATGGGCAGAATTAAGTGCTACTTATCTTTTTCTTCACTAGCTATATCCTTCACACTGGCTTATACAAATATGTGAATATTCTAAAAACCCCTCTGAGTGAAAGCAAGTGTTTTATCTTTGTACACTGAATAATTATCTACTCCGAAGGCATTTCTTTACTGGAATTGGGGGTGTCACACCTGTTCTGACATCCACTTGTTAGGAACCTGTTGGACTTGGCTTTGGTTTCTGACTGAAGAAGTAAGCCTCCCTGGGTTTGGCAGTGTATAGACGCTGCTAGAAAATGGTGTGTGGTTTTGGTTTCCACATCTTAAACAATCAATAGGGAAATTGGAAAGAGTTCAGAGAAGAGAAACAAAATGATTAAAGGGTTGGGGAAATAAGGAGCTGGGATTATTTCATCTAAAGAAAGGCTTTTGGGGAAAAACAAGATGGTGTGTGTGCATGCGTGCACAAAAGAAAGACAAGCCAAATCTTTAAGGTTATGTGTTTGAGCAGGTTTGATTGGCCTTTGTCGGCCATCTGGAGTTGTGGAGGGAGTTGGGAGAAGCTAGTCTGCTTTACCACTTATTGGTAAGGAGAATAAGCAATTTAGGAGAGAGAGGGGGATTTGGGGGAAATTTAGGCAGAAATTACTTTAGCTAGGGCTTCTGTCTCAGACCTATTTAAAGGATTATCTTCAAATGTGGGGGAACTTTAGTATCTGTAACTCTTACGTTCTAGCTTTTACAGGATTTGAAAAATATGATTCCATACAGCATATCTAAATTTACTTAATGATAAGCTATTATACTTGTCTCCAACTATATGATAAAATGTCAGCGTAAAGTTTTTCCCCATCTTCCCAGAGAACCAGAGAAAATAATTACAGTTGATCCTTGAACACATGGGAGTTAGGGGGTCCAACTCCCACACAGTTGAAAATCCTTGTATAATTTTTGATTCCCCCAAAACTTAGCTACAGTGTTCCCCTGGTATCTGTGGGGAACTATTTCCTGTGGCCATTTTCCTGAGTCATCCACCATTCACACAAAGATGCTGTCCAAATTTCTTTTTTTCCGTTGTTCTCCTGGGTCCTTCCAAAACTGTTACTCTTTCACTGTTTGATTTCAGTGAGAATTCAGAAGCCAAACAATCTGCTTTAAGCAGAAAATCACAGAGACGATAAATGACCAATGAAGAGCTCAAAAGGCCACGGACACTGAAGCAGGGCTACCTGGGCTTAGATTCTAACACTTACACCTGTGTTGTGACTTTGGTCAAGTTACTTGCAATGTTCTTGACCCTCAGTTTCACCTGTAAGATGGAGATAATAATTATAATTACTTTCCTCAAAGGTTGATTCGAGATGCTTCGAACACTGCTTTGAGCACTTAGTAACTTTTTAGACGATTTAAGTTAATTATTACAAAGCTAAGAACTGTCTACCATCTGGGAGAAAATGTTTGGACAATGGACTTCCTGTTCTACTTCAACTGTGTCATGCTGGGTGCAGATCTGCTCTGGGCCTTTTTGCCCATGATAGGGTCTGTTCATGACACTGGGAATTTTACATTTTCCCTCTCCACACCTTAATAGGGGGCTAAAAAGTCAGAGTTTGATATTACTGAGAATCCCCAAACACTTCACCCCAAATATTTCATCACACAGAAAGCAAAAGAAATAATATTAACTGAATGACTTTTATGTGCTAGTTCACATACACTGTCTCATTTAAGGCTCATAACATTCTCGTAGATTAGATATTATAACCCCATTTTACAGAAGAGGAAACTGAGGCTTAACAAGGTTGAAATAACCTGCTCAAAATTATAGAACAGAACCGGAATTGCTCACTTCAAAGCTCAATTCTTGCCAGTGTCTCTCTGACACTTTTCTCAAGGGTCAGACCTCACCTATTTCTTGCAGGCTGATGGCTCCTGTGCTTTCTAAAACTATTTCCTTTTTGCATATTTGAGAATGCTCTTATTTCATTTACTCAACTAAATTGAATTTTCTACGTTAGAATACTGCTCAGGACACTCATTGAGGGGTATAGTATTGAGAAATGGGCAGCAGAGCTTAGAAACTAATGGAAAAATCGATGCTGGAAGTTCCTGATTTTTCTTTTGTTTCTAAACTAAACCACTGTTTATAAAGAATGTGTCATTGAAAGATGCAGAAACAATTAGCCGCTTTTCCTTTATTTTTAGACTCAAGTAAATATTCGATAATAGTACAGTTTGCAAAATACACTGAGGAAGTTCAAAAATAAGTCCACAAAGCCCCCAGAGAATGGTTAAAATGAGTAAATTGTGAAGATACAATTCATCACAGTAAAGGATCTCATGGCAAATTAATTCTGAGCTATGGCTTCAAACTCCTCCTTTAGCAGACTTATCCTTCATCGACCCGTCAGTTCACTCAACCATTCATCCAGTCATCCAACACATATTTAGTGAATAGAAACCCATTTGTATTACATGCTGTTGTAGGTGCTAGGGTAAAATAGTGCCAGCGGTTCTCAACCTTCTGGCCCTTTAAATACAGTTCCTCAGGTTGTGACCCAACCATAAAATTATTTTCATTGCTACTTCATAACTGTAATGTTGTTACTGTTATGAATTGTAATGTAAATATCTGATATGCAGGATGGTCTTAGGCGACCCCTGTGAAAGGGTCGTTCGACTGCCAAAGGGGTTGCGACCCACAGGTTGAGAATTGCTGGCTTAGAGTGTGTAAAGAAGGTTAAGGTAAAAATAATCGAATAAACAAATGAATAAAATAAGCTAATTGAAGGTACTGATAGGTGCTGAGAATGAAATGTATATAAAGATACAGAGTTTATGGTGCAGAAGCTACTTGAGCTAAGGTGGTCAACGAAGGTCTCTAAGCATTTGAGTTGAGAACTAAAAGAGAAAGAGCCAAATATTCACAAAACAGAAGACATAACTCCCAGGTACAGAAAGGTTCGAACAATTCAAACTTAGGCTGTCTTAGTCCATTCAAGCTGCTGTAACAAAGTACCACAGACTGCGTGGCTTATACACAACAAACATTTATTTTTCATAGCTCTGGAGGTTGGAAACCGGAGATCAGGGTGCCAGCAAGGTCAAGTTCTGGTGAGGGCTTCTTCCTAGTTGCCACTGCCTGCAACTTTTGCATCTCACAGGGTGGAGAGCAGGGAGCAGCAAGCTCTCTCATAGCTTTTATAAGGGCACTAATCCCAGGACCTCCTCTGATCCTAATCAACTCCCAAAAGGCCCCACCTCATCATACCATCACATTAGGGGATAAATTTCAACATAAGAATTCTTGGGAGACACAAACATTCAATCCATAACAGGTACCAAGATCAGAGAGAAGGCAGTGTAGCTGGGTCCGGAGTGGATGAAGTCAGAAAGGTGGGTAGGGCCATGCTAGGGTGAGTCTTGTACTATTAAAAGGAATCTGAATTATAATCTAAGTATAATGGAAATATATTGGCAAGTTCGTTTTTATTTATTTTTAAAAAATATTTTTATTGATTTCAATGAGGAAGGGAGAGGGAGAGAGAGATAGAAACATCAATGGTGAAAGAGAATCATTGATCAGCTGGCTGCCCCCTGCATGCCCCTTACTGGGGATCAAGCCAGAAACCTGGACATGTGACCCGATTGGGAATCCAACCATGACTTCCTGGATCATAGGTCTAAGCTCAACCACTGGGCCACACCAGGCTGGCAATATGTTGCCAAATTTAAACACATCAATCCAAATGCTTGGCTGAGAATTACTTACAAAGGGGCAAGAATGGAGGCAGGGGGACTAGTTAGGGTGAGCCTGAAGAGGCTGAGGCGAAAGAAGACTAGATTCCTAATAAATCTCCTTCATGGTAAGGAGACTTTCCTGGTGAAAGAAAGCTGAATTTATTTTAATAACGTCTCCATTTACATGTGACATTATCTGCTATAAAATTGTTTAATATGATGAGGTGAGGGGTGGAGATGAATGATGTGGTGTAGTTTGGCAATAATATATAACTCCACGATGTATTAAAAAGGCATCTTATTGTTGCTTCAAGGAACCACTACACAGGGCTTTTGGTCCTCCCCAAAGGAGAGCCACAGTATCTAGAAAATTAATTCTCCCCCCAGTCTAGATGCAAAACTGCAGAAGCCATTTGTGAAAATGTGGCCCGCCATTCCTCAGAGGGCACGGAGCCCTTCTGCCGGCATTCTTCATTAGAGGCCATTGACCCATTTCTACCAATTCTTATGGACAATTTATAGAAACTTGCGACGATGGCCATTTATTGGCATTTTTTCTGGGGCTCAGCCACAAACGACTTTGAAACTGGTATGGATAGTGGCTCTGCTTCCCGACTTCTTTGCTCAGAGGCGACTGGCGGGCCCTCAGCCATCCTGTCTTTCAGCCCATAAATCAGCATCTGAAGTGTCATGATGGCGCTGAATATACAAAATGTGTTCGCCAGCCCAACCCATTGTCGTCATTCCTGGGGGCAGAGGGGAGTGGCAAGACGCTGTCGTGTCCCTGAGCAGTAACGCGGCATAGTAAAGCGTGGTTTACACCACGTGTGCCACAGATTTCTCAGGGTCTCTCGAAGGTTTTTTCAAGTTCCACCTTCCCTCCTTTACAGTTATCCTGGCCCCAGCTGTGCACCGGCTCTTGACTCCATCTGTCCTTCCGCTGGGGACGAGTCTGTCTCCCCTGCCAAATGGAGAACACAAGTTTGGCTCCCCAAAGTGATTATAACCCCCGCCCTCCCTGATCAGTCTGAGCCAAGCGTCTGGCCTGCGGAAGGGGCCTGACAGTCCAGGGGATGGAGAGGGAGGGCACGGAGCGGCTGCCTCCCCCACCATCGGCACTTTGCACGCAGAGCCTGGGCAGATGCCCGCCTGCGCAGCCCCCGCCCGTCTGGCGCCCCAAATCTCCGGGTCCTTTCTCCTTTGCTCCCCTCTCCTCCGTCCCTGGCCCAGCTGCTAACGCGCCCTGAAGCAGCGGGGATTCGCAGGTCGGAATTTGCCCTCGCGTGCGCCGCGTCACACGCCGGGGAGGAGACCAGAGGGGAGGCGCCCGAGGCAGAATCGCCTGCGCAGCCGCTCCCCTGCAGCCCACTGCGCTGCTGCCGGAGCCGCCGCTCCCTCCTTTATTTCCTCCCTTCCTCGCTCCGGCTTGGCGCCCCCACTCGGCCTCCCTGCCCTTACTCCACCCCCTTCTCCTGCCCGACCCCTCCTCTCTGTGTGTGTGCGCGCATTAGATAATTTCATCCTTTTTGGCAAAAGAAACATGCACCTGACTTTACCAGGGGGAAACGAGCGGCCAAGCAGAAGGAACAGGAGAGGCGGGGGAAAAGGTGAGATTCCTTTAAGGAAATCCCGGGGCCGAAGAGGTGGCCGCAGCGCCAGTGGCATCCAGCGCGCCCCCTCTGCGTGAGCTGCGAGCGGAGGACCTTCTCACCAGTTGCAGATGTAATCTCGGCAACTCCTGGGTCTGTCGGTTTGCTTGACAAACAAAGTCTTTTCTTCGTTGGCTCAGACCCTGAAGAGGCTCCTGGATTTTGCTGTCATCCCCCCACCAGCTGGCAGTTCCCCGGGAGCCTTCCCCAGGAGCTGGCGGAGCGACGAGCCCGTCTGCGCGGAGGGGGGG